>NC_000076.6:50148042-50430542 GCF_000001635.26 Mus musculus | reverse complement strand
CATTCTTCTCTTGGGGGACATCTAGGTTGTTTTCAGTTTCTGGCAATTATGAATAAAGCCACTATGACCATAGTTGAGTAAGTGGTAGGATGAGGTGCACCTTTGAGTACATATCCAAGAGTGGTACAGCTAGGTCTTGAGGTAGATCCATTCCCAATTTTCTGAGGAACATCCATACTCATTTTCATAGTGATTGAACAAGCTTTCACTCCCACCAGCATTAGAAAAATGTTTTGCTTGTTCCTCATCCTTTCCAGGATGAAATGTCACTTGTGTTATTGATCTTAGTCATTGTGACATATATAAAAAAATTAGCTTTAATTTCCATTTTCCTGATGGTTAAGGATGTTGACCATTTCTTTAAGTGTTTCTCAACCATTTTGGTTTCCTCTATAAAATTCTCTCTTTAGACCAATACTCAATTTTTAAAATTGGATTATTTGTTTTTTGATATCAGTTTCTTGAGTTCTTTATATATTTTAGATATCAACCTTCTATCTGATGTGGAGTTGGTTAAAATCTGTTCCCATTCTATAGGCTGCCATTTTTTCCTATTGATGGTGTTCTTTGCTTTACAAAAGCTTTTACAGAGCATGAAGTCAAGGTTTGTTCAGGATGATAAATACAAATCTGTTTGCATGTATATATCTAGTTAAACCAGCTTTATATTTGAAGATGCTGCTTTTTTTTTCCATTGTGAAATTCTGGTTTCTTTATAAAAAAAATCATACGTTTATAGGTGTTTGGATTTATATCTGGGTCTTTGATTGGATTCTGTTGATCAATCTGTTTTTCTGCCAATAGTTTGCTGTTTTTATTGCAACAGCTCTATCACAATATCTATTACAGCTTTATTATGATAGCTCTGTAGTATAACTTGAAATCAGTTATGGTGTTAAGAATTGAAAGATCATCTTGGTTGATTTTTTTCTTTTTTTTTTTCTTTTTGTTTTAAATTTTGTTTTTTTTTTTTGTTGTTTTTTTTTTTTTTTAGATTTTTTTCCATTTTTTATTAGGTATTTAGCTCATTTACATTTCCAATGCTATACCAAAAGTCCCCCATACCCACCCACCCCCACTTCCCTACCCACCCACTCCCCCTTTTTGGCCCTGGCGTTCCCCTGTACTGGGGCATACAAAGTTTGCATGTCCAATGGGCCTCTCTTTCCAGTGATGGCCGATTAGGCCATCTTTTGATACATATGCAGCTAGATTCAAGAGCTCCGGGGTACTGGTTAGTTTTTTCTTTGATGAGTATAAAGATTCCATCCCTGTCTCTACTAACTGACTTTGGTTTGAGGTTTTTTTTTTTTGTTTGTTTGTTTGTTTTGTTTTGTTTTGTTTTGTTTTTTTGTTATATGTTAGAATGGCTATAACATTTTTTTTCTCCATAAGTCCATTTGCTTGAAAAAAATATCTTCAACCCTATACTCTGATATAATGTTTAACTTTGATGTTGAGGTGTGTTTCTTGTATGTATTAGAAGATGATTCGTGTTTTTGCATCCATTCTGTTCATCTGTGTCTTTTTATTGATCAAATGAGTCCATTGGTGTTGAGAGATATAATGAGCATTGATTGTTAGTTCCTGTTATTTTTGTTGTTGGTGGTGGTGGTGTTGGTGGTAGTGGTGGTGGTGGTGGTGGTGGTGGTGTGTGTGTGTGTGTGTGTGTGTGTATTTACCTTCTTTTTATTTTGTTAGTGTGAGATTATTTATTTTCTGAGTTTTTGTACGTGTAGTTAACCTTCAGTAGGAATATTCCTTTCAGTACTTTTTGTAGGGCTGAATTTGTGGATAGATTTTTGTTAAATTTCACTTTATCATGGAATATTTGTTTCCAACTAAAGAGATTGAAATTTTTGCTGGGAATGGAAATCTGTGTTGTCATCTATAGTCTCTTAGAGTCTATATGCCATTTGTCCAGGCAGTTTTGGCATTTAGGGTCTCCATCAAGAAGTCAGGTGCAATTATAATAGGTCTGCCTTTATATGTTGCTTGATCCTTTTCCCTTGCTGCTTTTTAATATTTTTTCTGTATGTTTAATGTTTTGATTATCATGTGATGAGGGGGATTTCTTTTCTCATTCATTCTATATAGTGATAAGCTTCTTGTATCATATAGGCATTTCCATTTTTAAATTAGGGAATCTTTCTTCTATGATTTTGTTGAAAATATTCCCTGAGACTTTGAGCTGAGATTCTTCTCTTTCTTCAATTCCTGTTATTTTTATATTTGTTTTTTATCATGTCCTTGATTTGAGATTCTCCAGTAATTCTCAAATTATCATTATTTTGCAATTTGCCAAAAGTTTTTAGTTGTTTTGGTATGATTGCTGATTGGGTAGTAACTAATTTGTCATAGATATAAGAAGTTTTAGTGGCATTCTTTTATATAAAGATTTATGTAATGATGAATAGCCACTGGTCTGGAAATTAAAGTAATAGACATGTTTTAATTCTCCAGTTATAATAGCCTAAAAACATACCCTTTAAATTAAGGAAAGCATATAATAGGTTATAGTCCATTAAAAATATGGACCTGTGGAGATGATGTCTCCCAATCTTATCAAATATCAGATTATTATCAAATATTTTAATAAAGAGGCTTTGGTGAATGTGCATTCAAATATATCAGATACAGGAACCAGCAATTGTAGCCATTAATCTGATTTTACCTGGTTCAGAGACATCACAGCTTTTGTGCAGTTAGTTTTCAAGGGAGTGCTTTATCATTACTCTGCAAGAAAAGCAATCAGATTGCTACTGTAAAGTGTCTTGGAATTGGTTTTGGTAATGTGTTTTTAGACCAGCAAACAGCACGTTAAAAAGAAATTCATAATATCAAAAGGAAACAGTATACATTTGAAAGAAACTTGAGCAGGATCAGCTGATTATAGGCTTACACAATAGAAATACAGAAAATGGAAGACAGGAATGTGCATCAGGGTTAAGCCTCCTCATGCTGTACTGAAAGACCCCACCATCAGGCTTAGCAAGCTAGCTGCAGTAACGCCATTTTGCAAGGCATGAAAAAGTACCAGAGCTGAGTTCTCAAAAGTTACAAGAAAGTTCAGTTAAAGATTAAGGCTGAATAATACTGGGACAGGGGCCAAATATCGGTGGTCAAGCACCTGGGCCCCGGCTCAGGGCCAAGAACAGATGGCTCTCAGACGTCAGTGTTAGCAGAACTAGCTTCACTGATTTAGAAAAATAGAGGTGCACAGTGCTCTGGCCACTCCTTGAACCTGTGTGTCTGCCAATGTTCTGACCAGGTGTGTGCCCATTGTTGAACCTTCATTAGACCCTTTCCTCGTACCCCTCCCACACCCATTTCTTGAAAATAGACATTGTTTAGAACTAAAAAGTCCCACCTCAGTTTCCCCAAATGACCGAGAAATACCCCAAGCCTTATTCGAACTAACCAACCAGCTCGCTTCTCGCTTCTGTAACCGCGCTTTTTGCTCCCCAGCCCCAGCCCTATAAAAAGGGTAAAAACTCCACACTCGGCGCGCCAGTCCTCCGATAGACTGCGTCGCCCGGGTACCCGTGTTCTCAATAAAGCCTCTTGCTGTTTGCATCCGAATCGTGGTCTCGCTGGTCCTTGAGAGGGTCTCCTCAGATTGATTGACTACCCACGTCGGGGGTCTTTCATTTGGAGGTTCCACCGAGATTTGGAGACCCCTGCCCA
This sequence comes from Mus musculus, assembly GCF_000001635.26. Lineage (NCBI taxonomy): Eukaryota > Metazoa > Chordata > Mammalia > Rodentia > Muridae > Mus > Mus musculus. The sequence goes on along the minus strand of NC_000076.6, from coordinate 50,426,855 downwards.
GGGACCACCGACCCCCCGCCGGGAGGTAAGCTGGCCAGCGGTCGTTTCGTGTCTGTCTCTGTCTTCGTGCGTGTTTGTGCCGGCATCCAATGTTTGCGCCTGCGTCTGTACTAGTTAGCTAACTAGATCTGTATCTGGCGGTTCCGCGGAAGAACTGACGAGTTCGTATTCCCGGCCGCAGCCCCTGGGAGACGTCCCAGCGGCCTCGGGGGCCCGTTTTGTGGCCCATTCTGTATCAGTTAACCTACCCGAGTCGGACTTTTTGGAGCTCCGCCACTGTACGTGGCTTTGTTGGGGGACGAGAGACAGAGACACTTCCCGCCCCCGTCTGAATTTTTGCTTTCGGTTTTACGCCGAAGCCGCGCCGCGCGTCTGATTTGTTTGTTGTTCTTTTGTTCTTCGTTAGTTTTCTTCTGTCTTTAAGTGTTTTCGAGATCATGGGACAGACCGTAACTACCCCTCTGAGTTTAACCTTGCAGCACTGGGGAGATGTCCAGCGCATTGCATCCAACCAGTCTGTGGATGTCAAGAAGAGGCGCTGGATTACCTTCTGTTCCGCTGAATGGCCAACTTTCAATGTGGGATGGCCTCAGGATGGTACTTTCAATTTAAGTATTATCTCTCAGGTTAAGTCTAGAGTGTTTTGTCCTGGTCCCCACGGACACCCGGATCAGGTCCCATATATCGTCACCTGGGAGGCACTTGCCTATGACCCCCCTCCGTGGGTCAAACCGTTTGTGTCTCCTAAACTTCCTCCCTTGCCGACAGCTCCCGTCCTCCCGCCCGGTCCTTCTGCGCAACCTCCGTCCCGATCTGCCCTTTACCCTGCCCTTACCCCCTCTATAAAGTCCAAACCTCCTAAGCCCCAGGTTCTCCCTGATAGCGGCGGACCCCTCATTGACCTTCTCACAGAGGACCCCCCGCCGTACAGAGCACAACCCTCCTCCTCTGCCAGGGAGAACGACGAAGAAGAGGCGGCCACCACCTCCGAGGTTTCCCCCCCTTCTCCCATGGTGTCTCGACTGCGGGGAAAGAGAGACCCTCCCGCAGTGGACTCCACCACCTCCCAGGCATTTCCACTCCGCATGGGGGGAGATGGCCAGCTTCAGTATTGGCCGTTTTCCTCTTCGGATTTATACAATTGGAAAAATAATAACCCTTCCTTTTCTGAAGATCCAGGTAAATTGACGGCCTTGATTGAGTCCGTCCTCATCACCCACCAGCCCACCTGGGACGACTGTCAGCAGTTGTTGGGGACCCTGCTGACCGGAGAAGAAAAGCAGCGGGTGCTCCTAGAGGCTAGAAAGGCAGTCCGGGGCAATGATGGACGCCCCACTCAGTTGCCTAATGAAGTCAATGCTGCTTTTCCCCTTGAACGCCCCGGTTGGGATTACACCACTACAGAAGGTAGGAACCACCTAGTCCTCTATCGCCAGTTGCTCTTAGCGGGTCTCCAGAACGCGGGCAGAAGTCCCACCAATTTGGCCAAGGTAAAAGGGATAACCCAGGGACCTAATGAGTCTCCCTCAGCCTTTTTAGAGAGACTCAAAGAGGCCTATCGCAGGTACACTCCTTATGACCCTGAGGACCCAGGGCAAGAAACCAATGTGTCTATGTCATTCATCTGGCAGTCTGCCCCGGATATCGGGCGAAAGTTAGAGCGGTTAGAAGATTTAAAGAGCAAGACCTTAGGAGACTTAGTGAGGGAAGCTGAAAAGATCTTTAATAAGCGAGAAACCCCGGAAGAAAGAGAGGAACGTATCAAGAGAGAAACAGAGGAAAAAGAAGAACGCCGTAGGGCAGAGGATGAGCAGAGAGAGAAAGAAAGGGACCGCAGAAGACATAGAGAGATGAGCAAGCTCTTGGCCACTGTAGTTATTGGTCAGAGACAGGATAGACAGGGGGGAGAGCGGAGGAGGCCCCAACTTGATAAGGACCAATGCGCCTACTGCAAAGAAAAGGGACACTGGGCTAAGGACTGCCCAAAGAAGCCACGAGGGCCCCGAGGACTGAGGCCCCAGACCTCCCTCCTAACCTTAGGTGACTAGGGAGGTCAGGGTCAGGAGCCCCCCCCTGAACCCAGGATAACCCTCAAAGTCGGGGGGCAACCCGTCACCTTCCTGGTAGATACTGGGGCCCAACACTCCGTGCTGACCCAAAATCCTGGACCCCTAAGTGACAAGGCTGCCTGGGTCCAAGGGGCTACTGGAGGAAAGCGGTATCGCTGGACCACGGATCGCAAAGTACATCTAGCTACCGGTAAGGTCACCCACTCTTTCCTCCATGTACCAGACTGCCCCTATCCTCTGCTAGGAAGAGACTTGCTGACTAAACTAAAAGCCCAAATCCACTTCGAGGGATCAGGAGCTCAGGTTATGGGACCAATGGGACTGCCCCTGCAAGTGCTGACCCTAAACATAGAAGATGAGTATCGGCTACATGAGACCTCAAAAGAGCCGGATGTTTCTCTAGGGTCCACCTGGCTTTCTGATTTTCCCCAGGTCTGGGCGGAAACCGGGGGCATGGGACTGGCAGTTCGCCAAGCTCCTCTGATCATACCTCTGAAGGCAACCTCTACCCCCGTGTCCATAAAACAATACCCCATGTCACAAGAAGCCAGACTGGGGATCAAGCCCCACATACAGAGACTGTTGGACCAGGGAATACTGGTACCCTGCCAGTCCCCCTGGAACACGCCCCTGCTACCCGTTAAGAAACCAGGGACTAATGATTATAGGCCTGTCCAGGATCTGAGAGAAGTCAACAAGCGGGTGGAAGACATCCACCCCACCGTGCCCAACCCTTACAACCTCTTGAGCGGGCTCCCACCGTCCCACCAGTGGTACACTGTGCTTGATTTAAAGGATGCCTTTTTCTGCCTGAGACTCCACCCCACCAGCCAGCCTCTCTTCGCCTTTGAGTGGAGAGATCCAGAGATGGGAATCTCAGGACAATTGACCTGGACCAGACTCCCACAGGGTTTCAAAAACAGTCCCACCCTGTTTGATGAGGCACTGCACAGAGACCTAGCAGACTTCCGGATCCAGCACCCAGACTTGATCCTGCTACAGTACGTGGATGACTTACTGCTGGCCGCCACTTCTGAGCTCGACTGCCAACAAGGTACTCGGGCCCTGTTACAAACCCTAGGGAACCTCGGGTATCGGGCCTCGGCCAAGAAAGCCCAAATTTGCCAGAAACAGGTCAAGTATCTGGGGTATCTTCTAAAAGAGGGTCAGAGATGGCTGACTGAGGCCAGAAAAGAGACTGTGATGGGGCAGCCTACTCCGAAGACCCCTCGACAACTAAGGGAGTTCCTAGGGACGGCAGGCTTCTGTCGCCTCTGGATCCCTGGGTTTGCAGAAATGGCAGCCCCCTTGTACCCTCTCACCAAAACGGGGACTCTGTTTAATTGGGGCCCAGACCAGCAAAAGGCCTATCAAGAAATCAAACAGGCTCTTCTAACTGCCCCAGCCCTGGGATTGCCAGATTTGACTAAGCCCTTTGAACTCTTTGTTGACGAGAAGCAGGGCTACGCCAAAGGCGTCCTAACGCAAAAACTGGGACCTTGGCGTCGGCCGGTGGCCTACCTGTCCAAAAAGCTAGACCCAGTGGCAGCTGGGTGGCCCCCTTGCCTACGGATGGTAGCAGCCATTGCCGTTCTGACAAAAGATGCAGGCAAGCTAACCATGGGACAGCCGCTAGTCATCCTGGCCCCCCATGCAGTAGAGGCACTAGTCAAGCAACCCCCTGACCGCTGGCTATCCAACGCCCGCATGACCCACTATCAGGCGATGCTCCTAGATACGGACCGGGTCCAGTTCGGACCGGTGGTAGCCCTAAACCCGGCTACGTTGCTCCCCCTACCGGGGAAAGAGCCTCACCATGACTGCCTCGAGATCTTGGCCGAGACACACGGAACCAGACCAGACCTCACGGACCAGCCCCTCCCAGACGCCGACCACACCTGGTATACAGATGGAAGCAGCTTCCTGCAAGAGGGACAACGTAGGGCTGGAGCAGCGGTGACCACCGAGACCGAGGTAATCTGGGCCTGCCTTCGTCTCCCAGGTAAGTCAGTCGGTGGCCAAGCTACTGGGGATTGATTGGAAACTACATTGTGCTTACAGACCCCAGAGTTCAGGTCAGGTAGAAAGAATGAATAGGACAATCAAGGAGACTTTGACCAAATTAACGCTTGCAACTGGCACTAGAGACTGGGTACTCCTACTTCCCTTAGCCCTCTACCGAGCCCGCAACACTCCGGGCCCCCATGGACTCACTCCGTATGAAATCCTGTATGGGGCGCCCCCGCCCCTTGTTAATTTCCATGATCCTGAAATGTCAAAGTTTACTAATAGCCCCTCTCTCCAAGCTCACTTACAGGCCCTCCAAGCAGTACAACGAGAGGTCTGGAAGCCACTGGCCGCTGCCTATCAGGACCAGCTGGACCAGCCAGTGATACCACACCCCTTCCGTGTCGGCGACACCGTGTGGGTACGCCGGCACCAGACTAAAAACTTGGAACCTCGCTGGAAAGGACCCTACACCGTCCTGCTGACCACCCCCACCGCTCTCAAAGTAGACGGCATCGCTGCGTGGATCCACGCCGCTCACGTAAAAGCGGCGACAACCCCTCCGGCCGGAACAGCATCAGGACCGACATGAAAGGTCCAGCGTTCTCAAAACCCCTTAAAGATAAGATTAACCCGTGGGGCCCCCTAATAATCCTGGGGATCTTAATAAGAGCAGGAGTATCAGTACAACATGACAGCCCTCATCAGGTCTTCAATGTTACTTAGAGAGTTACCAACTTAATGACAGGACAAACAGCTAATGCTACCTCCCTCCTGGGGACAATGACCGATGCCTTTCCTAAACTGTACTTTGACTTGTGCGATTTAATAGGGGACGACTGGGATGAGACTGGACTCGGGTGTCGCACTCCCGGGGGAAGAAAAAGGGCAAGAACATTTGACTTCTATGTTTGCCCCGGGCATACTGTACCAACAGGGTGTGGAGGGCCGAGAGAGGGCTACTGTGGCAAATGGGGCTGTGAGACCACTGGACAGGCATACTGGAAGCCATCATCATCATGGGACCTAATTTCCCTTAAGCGAGGAAACACCCCTCGGAATCAGGGCCCCTGTTATGATTCCTCAGCGGTCTCCAGTGACATCAAGGGCGCCACACCGGGGGGTCGGTGCAATCCCCTAGTCCTGGAATTCACTGACGCGGGCAAAAAGGCCAGCTGGGATGGCCCCAAAGTATGGGGACTAAGACTGTACCGATCCACAGGGACCGACCCGGTGACCCGGTTCTCTTTGACCCGCCAGGTCCTCAATATAGGGCCCCGCGTCCCCATTGGGCCTAATCCCGTGATCACTGACCAGTTACCCCCCTCCCGACCCGTGCAGATCATGCTCCCCAGGCCTCCTCAGCCTCCTCCTCCAGGCGCAGCCTCTATAGTCCCTGAGACTGCCCCACCTTCTCAACAACCTGGGACGGGAGACAGGCTGCTAAACCTGGTAGATGGAGCCTACCAAGCTCTCAACCTCACCAGTCCTGACAAAACCCAAGAGTGCTGGTTGTGTCTGGTAGCGGGACCCCCCTACTACGAAGGGGTTGCCGTCCTAGGTACTTATTCCAACCATACCTCTGCCCCAGCTAACTGCTCCGTGGCCTCCCAACACAAGCTGACCCTGTCCAAAGTGACCGGACAGGGACTCTGCGTAGGAGCAGTTCCCAAAACCCATCAGGCCCTGTGTAATACCACCCAGAAGACGAGCGACGGGTCCTACTATCTGGCTGCTCCCGCCGGGACCATTTGGGCTTGCAACACCGGGCTCACTCCCTGCCTATCTACCACTGTACTCGACCTCACCACCGATTACTGTGTCCTGGTTGAGCTCTGGCCAAAGGTGACCTACCACTCCCCTGGTTATGTTTATGGCCAGTTTGAGAGAAAAACCAAATATAAAAGAGAGCCGGTGTCATTAACTCTGGCCCTGCTGTTGGGAGGACTTACTATGGGCGGCATAGCTGCAGGAGTAGGAACCGGGACTACAGCCCTAGTGGCCACCAAACAATTCGAGCAGCTCCAGGCAGCCATACATACAGACCTTGGGGCTTTAGAAAAGTCAGTCAGTGCCCTAGAAAAGTCTCTGACCTCGTTGTCTGAGGTGGTCCTACAGAACCGGAGGGGATTAGATCTACTGTTCCTAAAAGAAGGAGGATTATGTGCTGCCCTAAAAGAAGAATGCTGTTTCTACGCGGACCACACTGGCGTAGTAAGAGATAGCATGGCAAAGCTAAGAGAAAGGTTGAACCAGAGACAAAAATTGTTCGAATCAGGACAAGGGTGGTTTGAGGGACTGTTTAACAGGTCCCCATGGTTCACGACCTTAATATCCACCATTATGGGCCCCTTGATAATACTTTTATTAAACCTACTCTTCGGACCCTGTATTCTCAACCGCTTGGTCCAGTTTGTAAAAGACAGAATTTCGGTAGTGCAGGCCCTGGTTTTGACCCAACAGTATCACCAACTCAAATCAATAGATCCAGAAGAAGTGGAATCACGTGAATAAAAGATTTTATTCAGTTTCCAGAAAGAGGGGGGAATGAAAGACCCCACCATCAGGCTTAGCAAGCTAGCTGCAGTAACGCCATTTTGCAAGGCATGAAAAAGTACCAGAGCTGAGTTCTCAAAAGTTACAAGAAAGTTCAGTTAAAGATTAAGGCTGAATAATACTGGGACAGGGGCCAAATATCGGTGGTCAAGCACCTGGGCCCCGGCTCAGGGCCAAGAACAGATGGCTCTCAGACGTCAGTGTTAGCAGAACTAGCTTCACTGATTTAGAAAAATAGAGGTGCACAGTGCTCTGGCCACTCCTTGAACCTGTGTGTCTGCCAATGTTCTGACCAGGTGTGTGCCCATTGTTGAACCTTCATTAGACCCTTTCCTCGTACCCCTCCCACACCCATTTCTTGAAAATAGACATTGTTTAGAACTAAAAAGTCCCACCTCAGTTTCCCCAAATGACCGAGAAATACCCCAAGCCTTATTCGAACTAACCAACCAGCTCGCTTCTCGCTTCTGTAACCGCGCTTTTTGCTCCCCAGCCCCAGCCCTATAAAAAGGGTAAAAACTCCACACTCGGCGCGCCAGTCCTCCGATAGACTGCGTCGCCCGGGTACCCGTGTTCTCAATAAAGCCTCTTGCTGTTTGCATCCGAATCGTGGTCTCGCTGGTCCTTGAGAGGGTCTCCTCAGATTGATTGACTACCCACGTCGGGGGTCTTTCAGTACCAATGACCCTACTCTAGGATGGCTGATTCTTAGATCCTTGTGGGAGTGTAACTTCAGTGGGAAGGGAAATTGTTCCTCCCCAGCAGGGAGATGCTAGTAAATCACCTCATATTAATTATATTATAGTGTTATAATTTACTATAGTTTATTTAAAACCCGATTTTTAGTGGGTACAAGTTAGGTACATACATACCTAAAACTGATTCAAGGTCACTAAAAGCATGAAAATATTGAGAAAATTTCTTTAGCTTGGTGAGTTATTATAACATGATCAGTTTTCCTTAAACATGAAGTGGCCGACTCAATCTAGGAACCTGCCTAGGAAAAGCATTTGGATGAGAATAGAAAATGAGGTATACCTTTCAAATTTCCAAAACAAATTGAGTCCTGTTTTGCAAGTATCTATTGATCATTGAATAACATAGACAATCTATAGTCCTAAATAGGATGGTGTCCTACATGTATGATATTTAGAAGTTGAGTCCTGTTTAGCAAGTGTCTATTTAACACTGAGTAACAAGAACAATCTATAGTTCTAAATAAATGGGCTGGGTTACTACCTGTATGATGCTACATCCACTCCAGTAGTGACAATCGCGCAGGCCCCAAAAACCTGGGCGCTGTCCCAAGGTGAAAAGTTCACGGAAACTTAGTCTCCTGGAATCGTGACATCCTGTATAAAGAATGCTCCAATGTCCTTTAGTTGGTAAACGAATCTGTGTGCTTTCCCTTAATATTGCTTTATTATAAGTGCTCCTAAGGACTGATATTTTGAATATAGCTAAGTTAGATTCTAGGCAGTCCTTGATCTGACCTTGGGCATGGATAGCTAAGTCACTGCCCTACTCAGAAATTTACCATTATTTAGGAAGAAGGAAGTTTGTGACCTAAAGAGAAACCAGAGTAGATACTTAGAACTATAGATAGCTGAGTTACACCCATACACAAACAAGTATTTACAATGGCCTAGGGGGAAGGTGGACTATACAATAGACTAGAGTAGGAACTATGGCGAGGGCACGAAGCCCTTGCCCCTGGCTTCTAAGATTAAGTGGACCTTAGGTGGAGCTGTTTTGATCCCAGTTGTTAACACTGAGTTTTGCCCCAGTTGGTTCCTGCCAGTTCTTCCATGTTTGTATTCCTTTGTTTTGTGTAAGAATTCAGTAACCTCTTTGTACCTTACCGGTGTGTCACCCAACTTCCCTATTTTCTTCTGTATAAAGTTTGATGATCAATTTGATAAATTACATTCAGATCCACACTCCCTTGTGTCGAGTCTGTCTGTCAATTCCCGCCGACTCCTTGCCCACCTGCACCAGAGACTCTGTTCCACGCAGACAAGGGACCAAGAGGGTCTGCGGCAGTATGATATTTACAAGTCAGTGCCTTGGTTTAAAAGATTTTCCACACCAAGAGGGGACACTCTCACTATTTGTTATTCTTATACTACATTTTTCTACTCTCTATAGTAGTGAAGCAGACAGATGACATCCCAGTCAATCGCATGCCTATATTAAACATGATTGACCTAGAGTGGAAATTATCCTTATCAGTTTTTGTATGGTTACCATTAAGGACATCTGGACGTCAATAGCTATGAAGCATTAGTAATTCCTGCAGGGCTTATCTCACAGTCTAATTAGGTTCTTGGAAAAGGCAGAAACATTAATTAAGTGCTTTAGATATTAACAGTATCATTTTAGGTTATGGCAAGCAGGACTGCCCTAAAATAGACTGGAAAAATCTTATGGGGCTGCACTCGAGCTCAGTTCCTTATGGTAAAGTTCCTATGTGCAGCAAATAGAAAACTCTAAGTCCCTCTGTCCTTGCTTTCCTAGAGCACTATACACATAGATGCTACTCCCCAATCCATATTTCTCTGCTTTAAGTCTTTGCTGCTCAGTATGTCAGCCACTACCTATCTATAGTTCTGCAGCTTGAAGCTTAATCAGGAATAACTTGAAGGAAAAATACATATTGCATAACCATAAATATTATATATCAGTGACATTACACTAAAATGTAAAATATTTTAATAATAACTTTAAATCACTTACATTATAAAATACTTTGGATATATTAAATAAAATAAAGTAAATTACATTAAATTGATCTGTGCTTTGTTTTTTAATGTGGCACTGGACAGTTTTAGGTCATGCATGAGGCTTGTGTTAAATTGCTATAGTGTTGCTCTCATTCTGTGTTAGTAGACTAGAGGAGCAGAAGGACATTGTTCTGAATACAGGCCTACCCTATATGACTCCCAGAGAGCTTTGATGTTGGGTAAACTTGTGAGATTAGCACATTTTCTTGTGTTTTCCTTTTGCAGATCAACTTGAGTATTTCAAAGTTTTGTTGTTGTTTTTTAAAACTTTTCTTCAAAGGGTCTATTTAGAGCAATACTGATCCTAGGGCCTCACTGGCTTCAACTACACATTGACTAGCTAGAAGGGCAATGTCTCCCAGCCTTGCATAGTCTTTGGTCAATGCTCAGATGAATGTTAATAGAACTTTGCTAATTTTAGAGAGTTTTTCTCCTCTTCACAGAGAGCTTACTATTTAGCAGTACACTCAAAGGGTCCCAAGGCAGATTTCTGGCTCTATATCTCCATGTGGATTCCTTTTTTGTATATTTTGTTTTATACAATTTGGCCAACTTAGTTTCCTCTGATTTGTAGCCCCTCTACTCAATGAGACTCTCCTATAGGAAAGGTTAAGCCCTTATCTCAGGAAGGATTTAAACAAATCTTTATAGCTTTAATAATGACTCATGCACAAATCTAGGGGCAAAAATAGACACTTTCTCATTTATTTTTCTTTTTGGCAAGTATTAGAGTCTGTGCTACTTCTATTCCAATGTCTGATGACAGTTGGTGCATAGAATTAATTCATATTTCTGGTTGTCCATTTACCGAGCTATTGTAGAAGTAAAATAAAAGTCAACTTAGAATTTACAAAGTCCATTATCGTATATTCATGAGACTCGATACTGGGTTATATAATCACTTTTCTTTTATTGGATATTTTCTTTCCTAACATTTCAAATGTTATCCCCTTTCCCAGTCCCCCACCCTGGAAACTCCCTACCCCATCCTCCTTTCCCCTGCTTCTATGGGGATGTTCCTCCACCCACCCATCCACTCCCACCTCCCAGCCCTCAGTTCCTCTATACTGGGGCATCTATTGAGCCTTCATAGGATAAGGACCTCTCCTCCCATTGATGCCTGACAAAGCCATCCTCTGCTACATATGCAGCTGGAGCCATGTGTACTCCTTGGTTGATGGCTTAGTCCCTGGGAGCTCTTGGGCGAACTGGTTGATTGATATTGTTGTTCTTCCTGTGGGGTTGCAATCCTTTCAACTCCTTCAGTCCTTTCTCTAACTCCTCTATTGGGCACTCTGTGTTCAGTCCAACAGTTGGCTGCAAGCATATGTCTCTGTATTTGTAAGGCTCTGGCAGGGCTTCTCAAGAGACAGCTATATCAGGCTACTTTCAGCATGCACTTTGTGGAATACACAATAGTGTCTGGGTTTGGTAACTATATAGGGGATGAATCCACTGGTGGGACAGGACAGTCTCTGGATGGCCTTTCCTCAGTCTCTGCTCCACACTTTGTCTCTGTATCTCCTCCCATGGGTATTTTGTTCTCCCTTCTAAGGACCAAAGTATCCATATTTTTTTTTTTTTGGAGTTTTGGGGCTAATATCCACTTATCAGTGAGTGCATATCATATGCGTTCTTTTGTGATTGAGTTACCTCACTCAGGATGATATTTTCTAGTTCTATCCATTTGCCTAAGAATTTTATGAATTCATCATTTTTAATAGCTGAGTAGTACTCCATTGTGTAAATGTACCACTTTTTTAAAAAATCCAATCCTCTGTTGAAGGGCATCTGGGTTATTTCCAGCTCCTGACTATTATAAATAAGGCTGCTATGAATATAGTGGAGCATGTGTCCTTATTACATGTTGGAGTATCTTCTGGGTATATGACCAGGAGTGGTATAGCTGGGCCCTGAGGTAGTACTATGTCCAATTTTCTGAGGAACTGCCAAACTGATTATCAGAATGGTTGTACCAGCTTGCAATCCCACCAAAAATGGGAAGTGTTCCTCTTTCTCCACATCCTCACCAACATCTGCTGTCGTCCGAGTTTTTTATTTCAGCCATTCTGACTGGTGTGAGGTGAAGTCTCAGGGTTGTTTTGATTTGCATTTCCCTGATGACTAAGAATGCTGAACATTTCTTTAGGTGCTTTTCAGTCATTCAATATTTCTCAGTTGAAAATTCTTTATTTAGCTTTGTATCCCATTTTTTAGCAGGGTTATTTGATTTTCTGGAGTCTAACTTCTTGAGTTCTTTTTATATATTGGATATTAGCCTCTATTAGATGTAGGATTGGTAAAGATCTTTTCCCAATCAGTTAGTTACCTTTTTGTCCTATTGATAGTGTCCTTTGCCTTACAGAAGCTTTGCAATTTTATGAGATCCCATTTGTCTGTTGTTGATCTTAGAGCATAAGCCATTCAGTTCATTTTAGGAATTTTCCCCCTGTGCCCATGTGTTCAAGGCTCTTCCTCACCTTCTCTTCTATTAGTTTCAGTATATCTGATTTTATGTGGAGGTCCTTGATCCACTTGGACTTGAGCTTTGTATAGGGAGATAAAAATGGGTCAATTTGATTTTTCTACATGCTGACAGCCAGTTGAACCAGCACAATTTGTTAAAAACGCTGTCCTTTTTCCACTGGATGCTTTTAGCTCCTTTGTCAAATATGAAGTGACCATATGTGTGTGGGTTCATTTTTGGGTTTTCAATTATATTCCATTGAGCTTCCTGCCTGTCTCTGCACCAGTAACATACAGTGTTTTTTTGTTTTTGTTTTTTTTTTTTGTTTTTTTTATCATCACTATTGCTCTGTAATACAGCTTGAGGTCAGGGATCATGATTCCCCCAGCTATTCTTTTATTGTTGAGAATAGTTTTCACTATCCTGGGTATTTTGTTATTCCAAATGAATTTGCAAATTGCTTTCTAACTCTATGAAGAAATGATTTAGAATTTTGAAGGGGATTGTATTGAATCTGTAGATAGCTTTCAACAGGATGGCCATTTTTACTATATCAATCCTTCTAATCCATGAGCATGGGAGATCTTTCTATCTTCTGAGATCTTCCTTGATTTCTGCCTTCAGAAACTTGAAGTTCTTGTCATACAGATCTTACACTTCCTTGGTTAGCGTCTATCTTAGTCAGGGTTTCTATTCCTGGACAAGACATCATGACCAAGAAGCAAGTTTGGGAGGAAAGTGTTTATTCAGCTTATACTTTCCACATTGCTGTTGATCGCCAAAGGATGTCAGGACTGGAACTCAAGCAGATCAGGAAGCAGGAGCTGATGCAGAGGCCATGGAGGGATGTTCTTTACTGGCTTGCCTCCTCTGGCTTGCTCAGCCTGCTCTCTTATAGAACCCAAGACTACCAGCCCAGAGATAGTCCCACTCACAAGGGGCCTCTCTCCCCTTGATCACTAATTGAGAAAATGCCTTACATCTGGATCTCGTGGAGGCATTTCCCCAACTGAAGCTCATTTCTCTGTGATAACTCCCTCCTGTGTCAAGTGGACATAAAACTAGCCAGTACAGTGTCACACCAAGGTATTTTACATTATTTGTGACTACTGTGAAGGTTGTTGTTTTCCTAATTTTTTTCTCAGCCTGTTTATCCTTTGAGTATAGAAAGGCCACTGATTTGTTTGAGTTAATTTTATATCCAGCTGCTTTGCTGAAGTTGTTTATTGTCTTTAGGAGTTCTCTAGTGGAATTTTTGGGGTCGCTTAAGTATTAGATCATATCATCTGCAAATAGTGAAATTTTGACATCTTTCTTTCCAAATTGTATCCCTTTGACCTCCTTTTGTTGTCTAATTGCTCTAGCTAGAACTTCGATTACTATATTGAATAGATAGGGAGAGAATGGGCAGCCTTGTCTAGTCTCTGATTTTAGTGGGATTGCTTCAATTTTCTCTCCATTTAGTTTGACGTTGTCTACTGGTTTGCTGTATATTGCTTTTACTATGTTTAGGTATGGGCCTTGAATTCTGATTTTCCCAAAACTTTTAATATAAAGGGATGCTGAATTTCGTTAAATGCTTTTTCAGCATCTAATGAAATGATCCTGTGTTTTTTTTTCCCTTTGAGTTTGTTTATATAGTGGATTACATTGATGGATTTCTGTATAGTGAACCATCTCAGCATTCCTGGGATGAAGCCTACTTGATCATGGTGTATGATCGTTTTGATGTGTTTTTGGATTCGGTCGGCAAGAATTGTTTTGAGTATTTTTGCATCAATGTTCATAAGGGAGATTTGTCTAAAGTTCTCTTTCTTTGTTAGGTCCTTGTCTGGTTTAGGTGTAAGTGTAATTGTGGTTTTATAGAATGAATTAAGGAGTGTTCCTTCTGTTTCTATTTTGTGGAACAGTTCTGAAGAGTATTGGTATTAGTTCTTCTTAAAGGTCTGATAGAATTCTCCACTAAACCCATCTGCTCCTGGGCTTTTTTTTTTTTTTTTTTGGTTGGGAGACTATTAATGACTTGTTCTATTTCTTTAGGGGTTATAGGACTGTATAATGACATTTAATACAAGTATTAAGTGTATTAAAAGTATTAAATTTAATGCAAGTATTAAATGTACTTTGAGCATGTTTCTCCTTGTTTGCTTCTTCCTCCCCTCTCCCCTTCAGTTCTATTAAGTACGTTTGTTTCTATTTTTCATATATGCATAAACATTATTTTTGTATATCTATAAAATGTGGGAGCCACAAATGAGAGAACATGTGGTGTATTTGTCTTTCTGAGGCTGACTCATCTCAATTACTATGATCATGTCTAATTGCATACATTTCCTGCAAACAATATGACTTTGCTCTTTTGTATGGGTGAAAAAAGAATCTCATTATGATTGGGTTTATCCACTGATCTATTCACAGATTCTTACTTTGGTTACCCAAGTTAGCTACTGGGAACCTTCCTTGTATGCAAATATCTCTGTGGAATGGTGACTTGAAGTCCTTTATGTGAATAGCCAGGAGGGTTGTAACTGGACCACATAGTAGATTGAGTTTCAGGTTTTTGAGAGATCTTCACACTGATTTTTATAGTGCCTTGACTAGTTTGCCTTCTCTTTAGAAGCATATGAGGTGGATTCCCTTTTGTTGCATCCTTGTCAGCATTTACTGTTGTTTGTTTTTTGAATGGCTCATATTTTGATTAAGGTGGGATGGAATCTCAATGTTGTTATAATTTGAATTTCAGTATAAGGGCAGGTTACTAATTTTTGTATGTTAATTATATGTCTTGTAACTTTTCTTAGAGTATTTATTAGATCTAGCAATTTTTCATGGACTCTCTAGGGGTTCTTAATATAAAATATTATCATCTCCAAATGAAGAAACTGACTTTTTCTTTTGTTCCTTTGTATGGGTGAAAAAAATCTAATTATAATTGTGCTTATCCACTCTTCTGTTTATGGATATTTAAGTTGGTTACCCAAGTTAGTTATTGTGAAGATTCCTGCAGAAAACAGTGGTGTGCAACTATCTCTGTGCAATGCCTCTGTTGTATCCACTTTATTCCCCTTACTGTGCTAGCTAGGGTTTCAAGTGCAATAGTGATTAAGAGTGTGGAAGTTAGGCACTTCCTTTGCTCCCAATTTTAGTGGAAATGCTTTAGGTTTCTTCTCATTTATCATCAGTGTTAGCTATAACACTTACCTACTCATTCAACTTTGTATCCTTTAAAATAAAATCTTTCAAGTCCAGTTTGTGATGGTCATTTCTCCTTGGATGTTTGGCATTCTTTCAGAACATGGTTGACTTACAAAGGATAAAATTGTTAAAGAGAACCGACTCCCTCTCCCAGCAGCTTTAAATTTCTAATATCTTCTCTGCTACCTCCTATCTAGCTTCTCCCTCCATGCTGAGATGTTTGGTGTGAGCTTGCTTAGGAGTTGCCATGACAATTGCTATTAGTTTGTATATATAGCTATCCTATTGTTTACTGGTAGTCATCTACTGCTTTGACTCTTACAGTGTTTCTGCTCCACCTTCAACAATGTTCTCTGATTCTTGGGAGGAGAGATATGATATAAGTGTCCCTTTTAGGAATGAACATTTTGTAGACTCTTATTCTCTACATCTTATCTAGTTGCTGTCTTTGTCTAGTCCCCATGTACTTCAAATAGAAGCTCCTCTGATGAGGGCTGAGAGATGCTTTAATTTACTGATATAAGTCATCAGGAATTTGGTTTGATAGTATGTTTACTTTACTACCTCCTTCATAGCACAAGAACCTTACATTTACCTCCAAGGATCTGAGTGCTTTTTTGCACAAACACAGAAACATATTTCCTATAAGGATATAATTTTGTTCAATATAGTCACTTTTAATTTATATTAGACTATATCTCTAGTGTTAATATGTACCTCTAACTTTGGTTGTTCTTCTGTTTAAAACTACCATGGGTTTTATGGAATCAAATTTTCCCTGTTTTTTATTTACTTCAGCATGTTTTTCTTTTATTTAGTAAATTTTGACTGGATATAGGTTTTTAAGTAATTATTCATTGACATTTTCATATGGGTATATAATGCATTCTAATTACTGGCCTCCTCTATGCTTTTCTATCCCTTAAACCATGTAAAGTACTTCTCTACAAGTATTTTCTCACATTCATGTGATTTTTTTATTTGTTTTGTTTTGTAACACAGTGAGTTTACCCAAGTCCATTTCTATGAACATGGGTTTGACACTATCCATTGGACATATCCACAACTGAACGCAAAGATTCTCATCTCCTAGAGTCTTGTTAGTAGCCAATAGTTAACCACTGTTCTATTCATTGCAAAGAAATTAGTATCTCTCTCTCTCTCTCTCTCTCTCTCTCTCTCTCTCTCTCTCTCTTTTTGGTTTTTTGAGACAGAGTTTCTCTGTATAGCCCTGGCTGTCCTAGAACTCACTTTGTAGACCAGGCTGGCTTCGGACTCAGAAATCCACCTGTCTCTGCCTCCCAAGTGCTGGGATTAAAGGCATACGCCACCACGCCCGGCGATTATCTCTTTTTCTAGAAGCAACAAGGGAATGAAGAAAAGTCAGACAAATACATGGACACAGAAATACTGGCCTTGGGTGGACTGGGCACTCTAATGGGAAAGGCACAGTACTTTCAAAGCTTGGTATATTATGTAGAGTTGAGCAGGGAGTTAGTGTTATTATATGTAGACAAACAAGGAGGCAAGAGTTATTTTATAAAGCCAGATCCAAGTTTCTGGGCTAATATCCACTTATCAGTGAGTGCATGTCTAGTGACTTCATTTGTGATTGGGTTACCTCATTAAGGATAATATCCTCCAGATACATCCATTTGCCCAAGAATTTCATAAATTCATTGTTTTTAATAACTGAGTAGTAGTACTCCATTGTGTAAATGTAACATATTTTCTGTATCCATTCCTTTGTTGAGGGACAGCTGGGTTCTTTCCAGCTTCTGGCTATTATAAATAAGGCTGCCATGAACATAATGGAGCATGTGTCCTAAGCGGATGCTCACAGTTATCTATAGGATGGAACACAGGCCCCCAATGGAGGAGCTAGAGAAAGTACCCAAGGAGCTGAAGGGGTCTGCAACCCTATAAGTGGAGCAACAATATGAATTAGCCAGTGCCCCCCAGAGCTTGTATCTCTAGCTGCATATGTAGCAGAAGATGGTCTAGTCGGCCATCATTGGGAAGAGAGGCCCCTAGGTCTTGCAAACTTTATATTTCCCAGTACAGGGGAATGCCAGGGCCAAGAAGTGGGAGTGGGTGGGTAGGGGATCAGTGCGGGGGGAGGGTATAGGGAACTTTTGAGAT
Organism: Mus musculus; assembly: GCF_000001635.26. Classification (NCBI taxonomy): domain Eukaryota; kingdom Metazoa; phylum Chordata; class Mammalia; order Rodentia; family Muridae; genus Mus; species Mus musculus. The sequence goes on along the minus strand of NC_000076.6, from coordinate 50,409,636 downwards.
AGCATTTGAAATGTAAATAAAAAAGATATCTAATAAAAAAAAATAAAGCCAGATCCAGGACACAGTCTTTGCTAATCTCTGGAGGGAGCAAACAGTCTTCAGACCTTATATGTTTCAGGGGAAAAGCTTGATGGACATTATCTGCACATGTTACAAACACACACAGGGACTAGAAGAAGATTTTGCCATCCCTTTGAGCCTCACTACCTCAACCTAGGGTCTTTTCCAGTTTTTCCATGTATCTAAGAATAAGATTTTACATTGGTCTGAAGCCATGTCCATCTCAGCAGTGCACATTTACTGGACTTCACTTACACAAGGTGTAGAACAATGGTTCTCAACTTGTGATTTGAAACCCCCAAAGGTTATGGAATATTAGTTAGATATCCTGAATATCAGGTATTTACATTACATTTTATGACAGTAACAAAATTACAGTTATGAAGTAGCAACAAAATACTTTTATGGCTGGAGGTTAACATAACATAAAGGACTATATTAAAGAGTCATAGCATTAAGAAGGTTGAGAACCATTGATGTAGAGTTATCTCTCTTGTAGAAAGAATATCTTATGTGCGTATGCATATGGCACCTGTAAATAATAAACCTGTTGCTTATGACTTAGGCAGGAAACAGGAGGTGGAATACTAGGGAGGCAGAAAGAATTCTGTGAGACAGTGACATGCAGGAGAGTTACCCGGGATGATGTGATGAGACAGATACATGGCACCTGAGCACAGATTACCAGTCAGGAGGCAGAATATAGATTAAAACAAATTATTTAATTTATTATTTAATCAGAGAAAAGCCTATCTATATGGCTAAGGTAATTGTGAACATATTTTGTGTCTGAGTCTTATTTCTGGGAACACGGGGCTAGGAGAAAGAACTAGACCTAACTTCTGTACGCTCTAGTTGGGTAATGTCTTAGTTAGGGTTTTACTGCTGTGAACAGACACCATGACCAAGGAAAGTCTTATATATATATAAAAAACATTTAATTGGGGCTGGCTTACAGGTTCAGAGGTTCAGTCCATTATCATCAAGGTGGGAGCATGGCAGTATCTAGGCAGGCAAGGTGCAGGAGGAGCTGAGAGTTCTATGTCTTCATCCAAAGGCTGCTAGTGGACGACTGACTTCCAGGCAACTAGGGTGAGGATCTTATACCCACACCCACAGTGACACACCCATTCCAACCAGGTCATACCTATTCCAACAAGGCCACACTTTAAGATGGTGCCACTCCCTGGTCCAAGGATATACAAACCATCACAGGTAATATGCTCTCTCAGGGCTGCGCTCCTTTCCTTAGCTATGCTGTACTGTTATAGGCTGTTGTGATTGGGTATTCTTGTTCTGCATCACACCCAGTGGACTTGCTGCCCCCTCTACCTGAGAGGCTCTTATCACATTTCTTCTGCTAACAAAGTTGTATACATCCTGAAAGTTTTGGCTTAATTGTAGAGATGTCATCAGATAGTTCTCCTTCAACTCTTCATCTGAATTAGTTTCTCATAGATTTTGTTTTATGATGATTTGTATACTTACAATCATGAAAGTGATTATAATTCAATGTTTTTGTTAGATCAGAATTCACAGGCTGTGCCTATTTCATGCCAATCACAAACTCTGTTCCAAGTATGAATGTGACCCATGGCAGGGTCAAATAGCTGTTCAAATGCCTCACAAAAAAATCCGCTTGCTGGAAAAACCACAGTAGAAACTTCTGATTTACATTTTTCTTATAGATATTATAGTACAAATAGAAGCTTCACTTTGTTTATACCCAAGTTTGTCATGTACCGATTATTCTGCAGAATATCCTTTAGACATAATTTGGCTAGGGGCTTTCTAAAAAAGTAAGCAGAGAGATTCTACGTTTTCAGAAAAACAAGCCTAATTTGAGAAGAGTCAGTCTGTTGTAAATTCTGAATGAACGAAATAAAACTAAAAGAGGCTTGAAAGATAACACCAGTCCAGTAATATTTATAGGACTGAATTTCAGTTGACATGGACAAAGATTTCTTGCCTCTGTATAATTCCACCAATCCCATGAAGCAGGCATTGAATGGTCTTCATCAGAGTGCTTCTTCTGCAGTCTCCCAGACACAGTAAATATAATATATTTGCTAGAATTATATTGACTCTTGCATCAAAATGCATGACATGAGAGAACATCACATAGAAGCAGCATTTCCATAAATAATTTTTCTAGTAGTTAATCAAAAATAGAATTTCTTTAGGTTTTATTATTAAGCAAGTCCTAATTAATTTTCAGGTATTGCCATTGGCAATAGGCAGATATCATGATTACAATACTATAACATGTAATACAACTCATCGCAATGTTCTAACAGTTGCTTATCTCTTGCTTCATATATTTTTCTCCTTGATTTACAATTCATTTTCCCTCAAGACTCCATGCTAATTTTGTCCCTTGAGATTTTCTTTTTTTCCTCTTATTTTAGCTACCCCTACCCCTTTAACTCACAATAATCTTTTCTTTGTTATCATAAATTTATCTTTGACCCTTCTCAGAAATTGGAGGTTTATGTTTCATGGAAATTATAGGGGGAGGAATAAAAACGAGTTATGGGAAATTTTAAGTTTTAGGAGGAAAACCTCATTTTTGAATTTTGGGTGAGTGGTTAATTCTGAATTCTCTTAGTCCTAGACAAATGGGCTTCTCATTCAATTACCTGATTACAAGTCCTAATGACTGTTTTCATAGTATCTCAATTTCATTATGGTTGAAACTGAAAAGACTATTCATAGCACTTCTTGCTTTGGATTTAACAGATGACAGCGATTTAAAAAAATACAGCTTTTTTATTTCTTGCATCTTCTTTCTTATTTCATTATATTCTTGGTTTCATAGTTCTTTTCATATCATTTGCCAACTATTCTTAATAAATATAGCAAATTAACCCATTTGGGTTCAATTTCTCTTTGAGAAAGATATTCAAGCATTCTCTTTGTTTTAAGGGCCTATGTTGAGTATAATAATTAGGGAGACAGTTATTTTCTGCATTGCTTTGTTTTTACTATAGCATCCAGAAGAAAAACAAGTAATAGATTGTGAATTGTTGAGAAGAGCATAGTGTGCTAAGGGGACCCTGGAGAAAAGACTAGCTCAACTATGAAGAGTCTCAGTAAGCATCCCAGAAGAGATGACTCATACCATGAATTGTGTAAGTCAGAAATAACATTAGAGAAAGTAGGGAAGGTGAATGATGGCAGAAAAAACTTCCGGATGTGTGGAAACAAATATGTGAAGGGCAGAACATGTCATAATTTCCTTTCAAAGGGGAAATGTTTAGGATGATGAACAGGGTACAGGTCAAGGTGGTCCTTATGCAGCAAGTTAAACTGTACACAGAGGTTTGGAGGGTACAAATGAATATGGTATCAAGGAAAGCTGTGTGATTATTTCTGACTAATAGACTGTGAGAAAGAATGACAATAGAAAGTCACTGTCTGTGTTCTCTTCCAGCCTTTGTTCCTCTGCCATATCCGGTGAAAAAATGGGAGTAGATGCAAGAAGCAGCAGATCTCCACCAGTCTGTGCTGATGAATAACCATCCAGATATCAGGTACTCTAAAATGTTCTGTCTTGGAAAAGCCAATCATGCTGGGATATGGGGATCAATTATTGCCTTATAGAATATTGTCTTTGCTGATCTTCACTCACAGAATGATCTTTCCTAATACTACATCTGAAATTACCTCTCCCAGTGTCATCCACCATCACATTATTCACAGCAATTATCATCACATAAAGACACGTGGAGCAATTTTTCACTTGTTTATTGCTTGCTGTCCATATTTCTTTCCAAATTATGAACTCTGCAAGTCAATGTACCATATTTCTTTTTTTTACCTTTATATTCTCAAGGCTCTTATAATCTCTAATACAAAGCTTGAAAAGGATGAGTGTGAACTGAGAACAGTTTTATACAAATAGTGGAGAAAGGGCCCATGACGCTTGCAGAAAGAAATTAGAATTTACGTTTTACATCTTGTGTGAGATGTGGAAGGAGGGAATAGAAAGCTTTACACAAATGGTTTCTCGTAGGCTTAGGTACAAATTTGGGTGTAAAGATAACAATAAGGAAGCTCAGAATTCAATTAACTTGAGTCACGGCTGCTGTCATTTCGATTTTACACTTGATGATAGTAATAACTTATGGTGGCAGGTCTTGGGACTTCCATTGGTGCTTTATAGTTTATGTGTATGTCCCTCAGACTGTCCCTTTGCTATTTGTTTCACACAAGTACATTTTCATTCCTGATTTTTGTTACTGATAGGACTATTGCCTCTATTGCTCTTATTGATTTTCCCAAATTAAGATATAAAGTTGCCATGACAGAAAGCATTGCCTTATATGTGGAAACTAGATGTACTGTTTTCTGATTCATTGACCATGGATTTTGGAGCAAATGAATGCTTGTTACACAAAACAAATTAGTGGTGTAGTAATGACCATTAAGAAAGGATGATGAGTGTTCACTAAAATAAGGTAATAGGAAATACTATGATTTTTGTCTTTAAAATTCAAAATAAGTTGGGCAGGGTCTAAAATTACAAAGCTGCAGCTGGCCTGGAACGTATTATAGAAACAAAGTTAACATTGACTTTACAGAGATCAACTTTCTCTATATTTTAAATGCTGAATTAAAGGTATACTCCTCTATACCTGGCAAGATTTGATTTTTGAAAAAGTCTTACGAATAAACAGATTTTTATTCCTGGCATGTTTATATAGATTATTAAGCATCTTTGATAGCCTCTGCTGTTGAATTGTTGCTGGTACTAGACATTTTTAATTTGGTCATTGTCCATAGTTAAAAATAAGAATGGATTTTAAAGCTAGATAGTGTTATGAATAAAGTTTGAATCAGTAAAGGCCTTTGCCATACTCTTGGACTAAATATTGGACATTTTATTATCTTAAGGATGATGTATGGGAAGTATTACTGATTTTGTTTCTACCTGGTAGTGTAAAGGAGTCCTTTGTTTGGAAAGTGATGTTACATGGCTTCTTTTTCCTTCTCATTTCTGTGAGTAGACAGTACTTCAATGTTGACTTGGTCTGGCTTCATAGTAAGTGAAATCATTTTTTTCCCTCAATGATGTGATAGCATATATGGTACAGACAAGCATGGACCTGAATTTGTATTTTATGTCTGCAGAACTCAATTGACCAAGGAGGAGAGAAAACAGAAATTGAAGTTGACACTAATCTCATCAAACATGTGAAAGTTTGCTGACCCCTCTCAAACTCTTTGCTTGGAGACATATAAGAGAGAATATATTATCAGTGTTTTATGCTGCTTAGCTTTCAACTGACATAGTGACAATATTTACTTGAAAAAAAAAGCAAGAAGAAACAGTAAGACCAACTCTGAGTTTATGAAAAGTGTTGGCTACCCATGTTCTGAGAATAGAGACTGTAGAAATTAAGCAATGGAAGTAGACAATTCAGACAATAATTTGTATCAACCTCAAAACATCACTTTTTTACTTTTCCAAGTCTCTTAGAGCAGGTATCAGATAGTGTGTAGTACAGCATTCTTCAATGGCAGTAGTGAGATAACACCAGTAGAATGAGGTGGCCTAATATTGGCCTAAGATTGTGATTGTTCTTTTGGTTGCCCTCAACTTCTATGTGACATGAAGAAATCCTAAGTTATGTTTCAGGATAGATAGTTTTGAGAGAACTGACGGACTTATATTTAACCAAATGTAGCCAATAAACAAAGGACTGGAGTATGACAAAGACAGCTAAATGAAACTGCAACTATGGGTTTCATTTCAAAGTCTTCCTAACCAGAAGGAGGATATCCACACAGCATCAGATGGTTACTGTTGATATGTCATCAGCTGGAATTAAGAGGATTCTTTTCTTTTCTTTTCTTTTCTTTTCTTTTCTTTTCTTTGCTTTGCTTTGCTTTGCTTTGCTTTGCTTTGCTTTGCTTTGCTTTGCTTTCCTTCTCTTCTCTTCTCTTCTCTTCTCTTCTCTTCTCTTCTCTTCTCTTCTCTTCTCTTCTCTTCTCTTCTCTTCTCTTCTCTTCTCTTCTCTTCTCTCCTCTCCTCTCCTCTCCTCTCCTCTCCTCTCCTCTCCTCTCCTCTCCTCTCCTCTCCTCTCCTCTCCTCTCCTCTCCTCTCCTCTCTCTCTCTCTCTCTCTCTCTCTCTCTCTCTCTCTCTCTCTCTTTTTCTTGAGACAGAGTTTCTCTATGTAGCTGTGGCTGTCCTGGAACTCACTCTGTAGACCAGGCTGGCCTCCAACTCAGAAATCTGCTTGCCTCTGCCACCCAAGTGCTGGGATTAAAGGTGTGCGCCACCACTGCCTGGCTTAGGAGGATTTTTATATTTCCCATGAGAAGCAGGGTAACAGCATGAGGAGAAATTAATTCTTCCTCTAATGCCCTGCATCTTTTCATGTTCAAGTACATCCCAGTGCCACCTAGAAAAGAGACATGGAACATGAATTCTTGTGAAAGAGAATTATAATCTGACAGAACTTAAAACCAAGGAAGTTTCTCTTGAAGTAGAAAAGCCTTTGTTCTCCATTGCATTCAGTGGGAATTCTAACTCTAGAATGAGGTAAGATCAAGTTATAGAAAGTAATCAATTTACTTCTTGCACATCTAGTGAGAACATATACTCTTGCAATCTTATAATTCAATAGTTACATTTTATTGAAAATAATATAAGATTATTTTCAATACTGCTTTAGAACTCCTAAACATCATCAGATATGTCACACTTATTAACCCATACTAATTTCATATAACTACAAATGTTAGAAATTATTTCCTTATATAGCTAAAATATGTCTTTTTGTACTTTTAGACATTGTGTTGTTTTTATTTCTTAGAGTCATAATGAAATTTCAGTTCTTTCTTTCATATTACAGATGGTCTTATAGTAAAACAGAAAAGATGCACAATTTTACTTATTCATACATTTAATCATGGTTCTCAAATTAAATCATAATTCACAAATCCTTAAACAAAAGCATAAAAATCTAAGAAACATCTCAGATTGGAATGCTGAGATAAATGTTAATTATAAAATATAAGTTTGGAAAGCATTAGCTCAACAGATATTTATGCAAGAGAAAGACCTGGCAATTCATTATTATTATATTGAGAGAGAAATCATCTTAAGCTATTTGATGGAAAGTCTGTACTTCACATATTAAAAGTAAATTTAATGTTTTCTGTGTTGGCAATATGATACATAAATTATTTTATATTCAATCTCAATTCTTGACTGCCATCTTTAACAATAACCTCTATATTTAACCAAATATCAAGTTTCTTCTATAAGATGTCCTCTGACTTAAACACACACACACACACACACACACACCATGTAAAAAGTTCTCAGTACTGCTATGTGACTATGAATCCAGAAGTTTGGTATGATGGTTTATTTTCCCTAACACTTCAACAGGGCTTCTGTAGAAATATTGTAAGTGGGATTGAAATTCACACTTATTTTGTGAAAAAGCAAAATAGAAGCTCTACATACAGAGGCACAAACTAGTTCAGAGAAAAATGGACAATGCTTTGGCCTTGCAGAGTTATAGAAATATGGTTGAAACAATTTCACTTAGTGTTTAAAAGGCAGAGAGTTCATGCTGATGTTTGAGTTATACAATTTATAGTTAATAAATGTAGATTGAAATCACAAGTAACTTTATTTGAATGCCACAGAAACCTGCTACTTTTTTTCAAATCTTCATGATCATCATTGAGTAATTTATTTTATCTACACTTGAAGTAGTATTGTGGTACAGAAGTCTATTTCTTTGTGTGCCTATTCATGTTTTCTGCCAAAAGCTGGGTACTGGGGAAAGCTCACTCATTATGTACTCACAAATAATTTTTAAAAAGCAGTATACACAAAATCTATCAAAACAATCAAGAAAACAGTTCATAATTTTAGCTGTAATTCATTGATTTTGATTTAAACTAAGGGGTCATTATCTTGGCATTGCTTTATTTTTGTGAAGCAGAATATTAGAGTACCTGTATTGACTCAGTATATCCCATACTGTTTTTAGTTGGAAAACACAAAAAACTATTTAGAAGAGAATAAATAATTTCTAGGAGTAGGAATGTTAATAAATAGTCTTTAGTGAATAATTTTTAAGTCAAAATTTATAGAGAATGCCTTGTTCTGAGTACCTATGTTTACCCAATATTCTTGCATTGAAATATAAACTCCAAAATGGTTATATCGAGGTAGGCCCTTGGTTATGAGAGCCCTATCTCCCTGAATGGGATCTTATAAAAGGTGTTTGAAGAACTACTTTGCTCTTCCCTGTGAAGATACAGAAGTATCAACTCAAAGAAATGGAGCCTTTACCAGAACATGAGCTTTAAATTTTAATTTGGATTTCCTAGCTTATAGAGCTATAATCAGCAACTTATGTTCTTGTCAATTTTTTTTCTAATAGATTCTACAGTTGTAGTTTGAATGAACTTACAGGCTGATGCAATTATGTCATTATTATTATTTTTATTAATCATTTTTTTTGTTTACATTTCAAATGATATCCCCCTTCAAGGTTACCCCTCCATAGCCCCCCCATCCCTTCCCCTCTTTTCCTCATCCCTTTTGCCTCTATGGGGGTGCTCCTTCACTCACTCCTGCCTCAATCCTCTAGCATCCTTCTACACTGGGGCATCAAACCTGCCTCCCACTGATGTCAGATAAGGCCTTCTTCTGCTACATATGTGTCTGGAATCTCTTGTATTCTGTTGCTGATGCTCACATCTATGGTTCCTGATTTCTTTCCCAGGGTTTCTATCTCCAGAGTTGTCTCCCTTTGGGTTTTCTTTATTGTTTCTACTTCCCCTTTTAGATCTTGGATGGTTTTGTTCAATTCCACCACCTGTTTGGTTGTGTTTTTCCTGTAATTCTTTAAGGGATTTTTGTGCTTCCTCTTTAAGACCTTCTACCTGTTTAGCCGTGTTCTTCTGTATTTCTTTAAGTGAGTTATTAATGTCCTTCTTAGAATCCTCTGCCGCCATTATGAGATATGATTTTAAATCCGAATCTTGCTTTTCTGATGTGTTGGGGTATCCAAGACTCACTGAGGTGGGAATGCTGGGTTCTGATGATGGTGAATGGTCTTGGTTTCTGTTAGTAAGATTCTTTCGTTTGCCTTTCGCCATCTGGTAATCTCTGGTGTTAGTTGTTATAACTGTCTCTGGCTGTAGCTTGTTCTTCCTGTGATTCTGTTAGCCTCTGTTAGCATTCCTGGGAGTCCAACTCTCTCCTGAGTCTCAGTGGTCAGAGTACTCTCTGCAGGTCACCTCTCCTCTGGAGGGAAAGGAGCGCAGATGTCTGGAGGTCAGATCTGCCTCCTGGCTGAAGGTGATGGCCCAAAACGGGGCCTGTCCCAGAAGCTGTGTTGCTTCTGCATTCCGCAGGCTCTCCTGTGCAGACTCACCACATTTTCTTTATCCGTTTCTCTGTTGATGTATATAGAGGCTGGTTCTGCTGGTCATTGTAAAGGTGGTTATGCATGTGCTTTCCCATGTGGGAAATTGAAAGGCAGCTTTGTATTCTGATTTTAGAGTATGTGAGCCAGAGCAGTTGAACTATGAATCATCCTCTGGAAAACTTTTAGTTCTTGAGAACAATTTGCTCCATAAAGAAAAAAAAAACCTTCAAAAGGATAATTTCTGTGACAGATAATAGATGTACTTGGTAGTGTTTTTCCATCATTTTGTGTCTATAAAAGATTGCTCTTAAAAGTAGCACAATCCCTTCCTAAAGGGTTTGAGAACTGGCTGGTGATTTTGGGAGATGAGAATTCAAAAATCTGATCTGGATTGTACATATCCCTCATTAGGTATGCTTCCATTGGATATGAGATATTTTTATTTCTCAAAAGAAACAAGAAGCTGGGTGTGGTGGTGCATGCCTTTAATCCCTGCACTCAGGAGGCAGAGGCAGAGGCAGGCAGATTTCTGAGTTCAAGGCCAGCCTGGTCTACAGAATGAGTTCCAGGATGGCCAGGGCTACGCAGAGAAGCCCTGTCTTGAAAAACAAAACAAAACAAAACAAAACAAAACAAACAAACAAACAAAAAAAGCAACAAGAATTGAATTAGAAATATGTGGTTCCAGAAAGTTGTTTTTGTGGTCATTATTTTTATTTTAAGTAGAGAAATAATTTTATAGCCGTTTTTCTGTTTGAGAAATCAACATTTAATAATACATCTGTTGATAGCTCAATACACACACATGTAGGAAAACAAAAAGCACTGGGTTTTTAAAATGCTTTATGTTAAAGTATACTTGGTAGTATGTTATACTTTATAGTATATATAGTATGCACAACATCTTATAGAGTTTTATGAATCTGTGCCTTCCAGTCAGCTTGGCTTTAAAGACTAGAGGAAAATTCTCCTAATTTCTGCAAACCCTAAGTAGCTATTGTGTAAAGTTAATCTAGTCATACCTACACATGGTTTTGCAGAAGGTTCAGTATATTGGTCATTGCATGAGATTGCCTGGGTTTGAATCTTTACTGGCTTATTACTAGCTATATAGTTTTATTTGCCATATGCAAGTCATACAATCTCTTTTGTAGTTCTTTTATATGAGAATATTGCTATTGCCTATTTCATAAAGTGTTTATGAGATTACATGAGGATAATGCATGTAAATAAGGTTCTCATCATAGTACTTTGCATATAGTAAGTGTTCACAGGCAATACAGTCCTCAAGTTTGAGGCAAGAAAAGTGAGTAAGGTGTATATAGAGCAAGGAAGGGGCTGCTGGAGTTTATTTTCTCATTTGCTTTTCTTTAGTCCACCAATAGTGCATAGAGTTGCTCAAAAACCATAACAAAGATGAACAGAGATGCTTTCCAGAGCTGCGAATGCATTTAGAGAGACTAACATGATGCTGTTGTGTGGCACTAATCACAACTGCAGCACTGCTACTGTTTGTATAAAAATCCATAATGTCACTTAGGCCCCCAAGTAGTTAAGTGATCCAATTATCAGAACTGTTGAACACAATTATTACAAAATGGAAAAAGGACTTCATCCAAAGATGAAATTTAAATAGCAACCTCCAGTAATGTGCTTCTAAATATAACTCGGTTTCTCACAATCTTCATGGCTCATCGTTCAGCATGAAATTCACATATGCCTATATTCATAAAAGTGGCAGATACTTAATTTATAGTAGCAGGATGTATAGTTTAAATGTTAGATTTAATAGACTAGATAAAATATAACAATTATATATGAAAAATTAATTGAGTCTGTTGTAATTCATTCAAATAATGTTCATAATACAGGATAAGAGGGGAGTAAAGCATTTAGAAGCTCTTGCTTTATTGCATTTGGTAGTTACACAGTTGTTATGGTCTTATAGCATATTCCTTATTAAAAAGCCATACTATTTAAGGACACTGTGTAGAAGAGAAAATGACTGAAAACCCAGACCATGATAAATGTCAATCTCTATCTTGCTTTTTTTCTAAATTAACTAAATATTTTATTTATTTACGTCCCAAATGTTGCCCACCCTCCTGGTCCCCCACTGCAGAGTTCTTTCCCCCTACCCTCTCTCCTTAGCCTCTGAGAGGGTGCATCCTCCATCCCTGAGGCATCAAGTCTCTACAGGATTAGGCTCATCCTTTCCCACTGAGACCAGAAAAGAAGTCATCGGCTACATATGTGCTAGGGGCCTCAGACCAGCCTGTGTATGCTCTTTGGTCGGTGGCTTAGTCTCTAGGAGTACTCAGGGGTCCAAGTTAGTTGATACTGTTGTTCTTCCTATAGGGTTGCCATCCCCTTCAGTTCCTTAAGTTCTTCCCCTAACTCTTCCATTGGTGTCCCTGACAGTCCAATGGTTGGCTGTGAGTATCTACATCTGTCTCAGTTAGGTGCTGGTAGAGCCTCTGAGAGGATATCCATGCTAGGCTCCTGTCTGCAAGCACAATATGCCATCAGTAATAGTTTCAGGGTTTGGTGCCCATTCTAGGGATACATCCTAAGTTGGGCCTGTCACTTGTCTGCCATTTGTTCAGTCCCTGCTGCATTCCCCCCCGCCCACATTTGTTTTAGAGAGGAACAATTTTGGGTCAAAAAAATTGAAGATGGGTTAATGTTTCCATCCTTCCAGTGGGTGCCCTTTCTTACCTACTAGAGGTGGTTCCTTCATGTTTCATATCCGCACCGATGGCCATTTTGGCTAAGGCTGTTCAGGTCTCTGGGACTTTCTAGAGGTCTGCTCTCCAGTCCCTACCTCCATCAGCTGCACACTTCAATTCATTCTCCTGGCCCTCTGGGTTTCTCTCCTGTCTCCACCCAATCCTTATCTTGTCCCCCCTTTATCCTCTCCTCCCCCTCCCTCACCCAGATCCCTCCCTCCATTTGCCTCCCATGATTATCTTGTTCCTCCTTCTAAGTGTGATTGAAACATCCTCACTTGGGGCATCCTTCTTGTTTAACTTTTCGGGGTCTTTGGGATGTTTTATGGGTACTCTGTCCTTTTTGGTTAATATCCACTTATTCATGAGGGCATAGCATGGATGCCCTTTTAGGTCTGGATTGCCTTCAAAATTCATGATGTTCTCATTCTTAATATCTGAATACTATTCAATTGTGTAAATAAACCACATTTTTTGTGTCCATTCTTGAGGGACATATGGGTTGCTTCCAGTTTCTGGATATTATAAATAAGGCTGCTATGAACATGGTAGAGCACATGTCCTTGTGATATTGTGGAACATCTTTACAGTTTATGCCCAGGAGCAGTATAGCTGGGAATTCAGGTAGAGCTATTTTCAACTTTCTGAGGAACTGCCAGACTGATTTCCAAAGTGGTTGTACCAGTTTGCAATCCTTCCAGCAATGGAGGAGTGTTCCCTTTTCTCCACATCCTTGCCAGCATGAGTTTTTGATCTTACCCATTCTGATTAAGGTGGAATCTTGAGGTCATTTTGATTTTCATTTCCCTGATGACTAAGGATATTGAACATTGCTTTTTAAAATTTATTTATTTCTCTCTCTCTTCTCTCTCTCTCTCTCTCTCTCTCTCTCTCTCTCTCTCTCTTTCTCTCCCTCTCCCTCTGTCTTACACTCCAGATGTTATTTCCCTCCTGGTCCACCCTCCAACTGTTCCACATCCCATACCTCCTCTTCATTCTCCTGTCTCCGTGAAGATGTCCCCCATCCACCCCATCAAATCTCTAAACTCCCCGGGGCCTCCAATCTCTTGAGGATTAAGTGCATCTTCTCTGAGTGAACCCAGACCCAGCAGTTTTCTGCTGTATGTGTGTTGGGGGCCTCATATCAGCTTCTGTATGCTTCCTGGTTGGTGATCCAGTGCCTGAGAGATCATGGGGGTCCAGGTTAATTGAGACTGCTGGTCTTATAGGGTTGCCCTCTTCCTCAGCTTCTTCCAGCTCCTTCCAAATTCATCTGGAAAAGAAAAAAAGAAAAAAGAAAAAAAATCCAGAATTGGGAAAATAATTCTTAAGAATAAAAAAGGATGGGGCAATCACCATCCCTTACCTCAAGGTCTATTACAGAGACAGACGGGTTGATCAATGGAATAGAATTGAAGTCCCAGAAATAAATCCACACACTTAGGCACACTTGATCTTTGACAAAGAAGCCAAAAAATATACAATGGAAAAAAGAAAGCATCTTCAATAAATGGTGCTGGTCTAACTGCCTGTCTATATGTAGAAAAATAAAAATAGACCAATATTTGGCACGTTGCACAAAGCTCAAGTCCAAGTGGATCAAGGACCTCAACATAAACCTGATATACTCAACCTAATAGAAAAGAAAGTGGGAAAAAGCCTTGAACTCATTGACACAGAGGCAAATTTCCTAAACAGAACTCCAATGGCTCATGTTCTAAGATCAAGAATTGATAAATGAAACCTCATGAAACTGGAAAGCTTCTGTAAGGCAAAGGACATAGTCAATAATACAAATCGGCAACCTATAGATTGGGGAAAAAAAGTCTTCACTAACTCCACATCCAATAGAGGGCTAATATCCAAAATATATAAAGAACTCAAGAAGCTAACCACCAAAAAAACCCAAACAACCCAATCAAAAAACAGGGAACTAAACCAAGAATTCACAACAGAGAAATCTCAAATGGCTGAGAAGCACCTAAAGAAATGTTCAAAGTTCTTAGTGATCAGAGAATTACAAATCAAAATCCCTGAGATTCCACCTTAGATCAATTAGAATGGCTAAGATCAAAACCTGAGTGTGACAACACATGTTGTCGAGGATGTGGAGAAAGAGGAACATTTAAGTGCTTCTCAGCTCTTTGAGTTTCCTCTGTTGAGAATTCTGTGCTTAGCTCTGTACCCCATTTTTTTTTTTGATTGGGTTAGTTGGTTTAACTTCTTGAGTTCTTTATATAGTTTGGATATTTGCCCTCTACCAAGCTTTTCAGTTTCATGAGGTTCCATTTGTCAGTTGTTGATCTTAGAGCCTGAACCATTAGTATTCTGCTTGGGAAATTTTCCTCTGTGGCAATGTGTTCGAGAGGCTCTTTCCCATTTTCTCTTCTAGTAGATTCAGCATATCTGGTTTTATTTTGCAGTCCTTGATCCACTTGGTCTTCAGCTTTGTGCGGGGTGATAAATATAAATCAATTTGCATTCTACTACATGTAGACATCAGTTAGTCCAGCATCATTTGTTGAAAATATTTTCTTTTTTTTCCACTGTATGGTTTTGGCTTCTTTGTCAAAGATCAAGTGTCTGTAGGTGTGTGGGTTTATTTCTGGGTCTTTGATTCTATTTCATTGATCAACCTGTTTCTGTATCAATACCATGTAATCACTGTTGCTCTGTACTACAGCTTGAGGTCAGGGATGGTGATTCCTCCAGGAGTTCTTTTATTGTTCAGGATTTCTTGTTTTTTTTTTTTTTTGTTTTGTTTTTTTTGTTTTTTTGTTTTTTCCATATAAAATTGAGAATTGCTCTTTCCAGGTCTGTGAAGAATTTTATTTGAGTTTTGATGGGAATTGCTTTGAACCTATAGATTGCTTTGGTATGGTGGCCATTTTCACTATATTAATCCTACCAGTTGTTTTTTAGTGCAGGTACTAGCATAATACAAACCATTAATTTAATGTTTAACTAAATTCAAGGGGGATACTTCTTAATTCAGACTCACCTTGCTAAATTTGGTTAATCACTCATAAATTTGAGTAAAAAATACAAGGTAACTTAAAAAATGGGTAGCAGATATTTTGGAGGTTGTATTTTGGACCTCTCAATAATGTGGAATAGGCAGAAATCTAAGGTGTTCCCCAAACTCCTGGTCCCTTGTGCAGGCTAGTTTTGTATTAACTTAAAACAAGCTAGTGTAATTCTGGAAGAAGTACTTTAATTGAGAAAACATCGTCCTTTGGGCAAGCCTGTGGTGCATTTTCTTGATGATTAGTGTGGGTGGGCCCAGCTCACTATGGGTAGTCCCAACCCTGGGCTAAGGGATGTTATAAGAAAGCAGGCTGAGCAAGCCAAGTGAAGCAAGTCAACTCTATTAGCTCTTTCCTTCAAGCTCCTGCCTTGTTTACGGTTTTGCCCTGACTTTCCTCAGCAATGGTGTGTGACCTGAGAACTGAAAACTGAAATAAATTCTTTCCTTCCCAAGTTGCTGATGGTCATGGTGTTTTACAATAGCAAGAGAATGCTCAGCAACACACCCTTGCGGTGGTTTGAATAAAAATGGCCCCAACAGGCTCAAATACTTGAATGTTTGGTAGACTGTTTATCAAGGATTATGTGGTATGGCCTCATTGGAGGAGGTGTGTTACTGGGGGGTGGGCTTCGAGGTTCAAAAGTCTAGGACAGGTTTTTGTCTGGCTCTTTTCTGCTTGCTGTCTTTGGATAAGATGTAAGTTTTCACCTCCACCTTCAACACCATGCACCCATATTCCTTGCTATGATGAACATGGACTAACTGTCTGAAACTGTAAGCAAACTCCCAATTAAATATTGTCTTTACAAGTTGCTTTGCTCGTGGTGTCTTTTCACAGCAATAGAACAGTTACTAAAATAATCCCTGATGTTTGTACACATCTGGATTATTTGTACACTAACAAAAGTACTTCTGAAGAGGGATTTTGCAGTTTCCATTAAATTCTCAGTGAGTTGACCTTAAGAAAGGGAACTTATCTCAGTTAATTATCTGCACTCTTTAAAGTAGAGATTTTTATGCCTGTGGAAGAAAAGAAAGATAGATTGACTCCTAGTGGCTTGGAAGACAGTCAACATTAATCTTGCCCAGTACCTGGGGCCAGGGAGTGTGTTGGAAGGATGTAAGCAGAAAAAGTCACCAGCCTGTGTTTACTGAGAGCAGTTTCCAACTGCTAGTGAGGAAAGCACAGGAGAATTCTGTCTTAGAAACACCAATAAATAACTCTGCAAACAGTCAGGGAGCTTGGAAAGGTCCTTGAATCCAGATGCTAACTATAGCTCTGGCTAATGTCTTAGTTTTAGACCAGTGAGACTTTGAACAAAGAATGTAGTTATTCCATGTCTGAACTTCTGAAAATTTAGAAACAATGAGCTAATTAATGGAGGTTGTTTGAAGTTGCTGCACATAGTAATAAATTGTGTATTAAATAAAATGGTATGCATCGTTGTGAGGAAGTTACCCCACCCTGGCAGTATGCTGCCTCAAAATTTCACTTTTGAGACAGCCGTCCACCATCCCGACCAGAGGACAGGTGTCCGCCTGGCTCGGGAAGGCCTCAGCCTCAGGAGCAGGGGGCGTCACCTTGATTCCAGGACTCCGCCGAACTTAGGAAATTAGTCTGAACAGGTGAGAGGGTGCACCACAGAACCGGACAGCTTCTGGGACAGGCGGAGCCACAGAGCCGCTGAGGTAGCACCCTTTTCAGGCCGCAGACAGCCGGCCACTCTCCCGACCAGAGGACAGGTGTCCGCCTGGCTCGGAAGCCCTCTGCCTCAGGAGCAGCGGACACCATCTTGGTTCCGGGAATCCGCTGAACTTAGGAACTTAGTCTGCACAGGTGAGAGTGTACACCACAGAAGCTGACAGCTTCTGGGACCTGCCAAAGCAACACAGCTTCTGGGAAAGGTCCTGTTTTGGGCCTTCTTCTTCGGCCAGGAGGAGGTCCAAACACAAGGTATCTGTGCACCGTACCTGTAAGAGGAGAGCTTGCCAGCAGAGAGTTCTCTGAGCACTGAAACTCAGAGGAGAGAATCTGTCTCGCAGGTCTGCTGATAGACGGTAACAGAATCACCAGAAGAACAATCTCTAAACAGAGTCAACTATGACAACTAACTCCAGAGATTACCAGATGGTGAAAGGTAAACGTAGGAAACTTACTAACAGGAACCAAGACCACTCACCATCATCAGAACCCAGTACTCCCACTTTGCCCAGTCCAGGGCACCCCAACACACCCGAAAACCTAGACCCAGATTTAAAAGCATATCTCATGATGATGGTAGAGGACATCAAGAAGGACTTTAATAACTCACTTAAAGAAATACAGGAGAACACTGCTAAAGAGGTACAAGTCCTTAAAGAAAAACAAGAAAACACAATCAAACAGGTAGAAGTCCTTACAGAAGAAGAGGAAAACACATCCAAACAGGTGATGGAAATGAACAAAACCATACTAGACCTAAAAAGGGAAGTAGACACAATACAAAAAAAAAAAAACAAACCTCAAAGTGAGGCAATGCTGGAGATAGAAACCCTAGGAAAGAAATCTGGAACCATAGATTCAAGCATCAGCAACAGAATACAAAAGATGGAAGAGAGAATATCAGGTGCAGAAGATTCCATAGAGAACATCGGCACAACAATCAAAGAAAATGGAAAATGCAAAAAGATCCTAACTCAAAATATTCAGGAAATCCAGGACACAATGAGAAGACCAAACCTACGCATAATAGGGGTGGATGAGAATGAAGATTTTCAACTCAAAGGACCAGCAAATATCTTCAACAAAATTATAGAAGAAAACTTCCCAAATCTAAAGAAGGAGATGCCCATGAACATACAAGAAGCATACAGAACTCCAAATAGACTGGACCAGAAAAGAAATTCCTCCCGACACATAATAATCAGAACAACAAATGCACTAAATAAAGATAGAATACTAAAAGCAGTAAGGGAAAAAGGTCAAGTAACTTAAAAAGGCAAGCCAATCAGAATTACACCAGATTTTTCACCAGAGACTATGAAAGCCAGAAGAGCCTGGACAGATGTTAAACAGACACTAAGAGAACACAAATTCCAGCCAAGGGTACTATAACCAGCCAAACTCTCAATTACCATAGCTGGAGAAACCAAAATATTCCACAATAAAACCAAATTCACACATTACCTTTCCACGAATCCAGCCCTTCAAAGGATAATAACAGAAAAAAAACCAATACAAGGACGGGAACCTCGACCTAGAAAAAACAAGAAGGTAATCCCTCAACAAACCTAAAAGAAGACAGCCACAAAAACAGAATGCCAACTTTAACAACAAAGATAAGAGGAACCAACAATTACTATTCCTTAATATCTCTTTATATCAATGGTCTCAACTCCCCAATAAAAAGACATAGACTAACAAACTGGCTACACAAACAAGACCCAACATTTTGCTGCTTACAGGAAACTCATCTCAGAGAAAAAGATAGACACTACCTCAGAATGAAAGGCTGGAAAACAATTTTCCAAGCAAATGGTATGAAGAAACAAGCTGGAGTAGCCATCCTAATATCTGATAAGATTGACTTCCAACCCAAAGTCATCAAAAAAGACAAGGAGGGGCACTTCATTCTCATCAAAGGTAAAATCCTCCAAGAGGAACTATCAATTCTGAATATCTATGCTCCAAATACAAGGGCAGCCACATTCATTAAAGACACTTTAGTAAAGCTCAAAGCACACATTGCACCTCACACAATAATAGTGGGAGACTTCAACACACCACTTTCACCAATGGACAGATCATGGAAACAGAAACTAAACAGGGACACAGTGAAACTAACAGAAGTTATGAAACAAATGGATCTGACAGATATCTACAGAACATTTCATTCTAAAACAAAAGTATACACCTTCTTCTCAGCACCTCATGGTACCTTTTCCAAAAGAGACCACATAATAGGTCATAAAACAGGCATCAACAGATACAAAAATATTGAAATTGTCCCATGCATCCTATCAGATCACCATGCACTAAGGCTGATCTTCAATAACAAAATAACTAATAGAAAGCCAACATTCACGTGGAAACTGAACAACACTCTTCTCAATGATACCTTGGTCAAGGAAGGAATAAAGAAAGAAATTAAGGACTTCTTAGAGTTCAATGAAAATGAAGCCACTTCATACCCAAACTTATGGGACACAATGAAAACATTTCTAAGAGGAAAACTCATAGTTCTGAGTGCCTCCAAAAAGAAACTAGAGAGAGCACACATTAGCAGCTTGACAACACACCTAAAAGCTCTACAACAAAAGGAAGCAAATTCACCCAAGAGGAGTAGAAGGCAGGAAATAATCAAACTCAGGGGTGAAATCAACCAAGTGGAAACAAGAAGAACTATTCAGAGAATCAACCAATCGAGGAACTGGTTCTTTGAGAAAATCAACAAGATAGACAAACCCTTAGCCAGACTCACTAGAGGGCACAGGGAAAGCATTCTAATTAACAAAATCAGAACTGAAAAGGGAGACATAACAACAGATCCTGAAGAAATCTAAAACACCATCAGATCCTTCTACAAAAGGCTATACTCAACAAAACTGGAGAACCTGGATGAAATGGAGAAGTTTCTAGAGAGATACCAGGTATCAAAGTTAAATCAAGATCAGATTAATGATCTAAACAGCCCAATATCCCCCAAAGAAATAGAAGCAGTCATTAATAGTCTCCCAACCAAAAAAAGCCCAGGACCAGATGGGTTTAGTGCAGAGTTCTATCAGACCTTCAAAGAAGATCTAATCCCAGTTCTTCACAAACTATTCCACAAAATAGAAACAGAAGGTACTCTACCCAACTCATTCTATGAAGCCACAATTACTCTGATACCTAAACCACATAAAGATCCCACAAAGATAGAGAACTTCAGAGCAATATCCCTTATGAATATTGATACAAAAATCCTCAATAAAGTTCTTGCTAACCGAATCAAAGAACACATCAAAACAATCATCCATCCTGACCAAATAGGTTTCATCCCAGGGATGCAGGGATGGTTCTATATACGGAAATCCATCAATGTAATCCAGTATATAAACAAACTCAAAGACAAAAACCACATGATCATCTCCTTAGATGCTGAGAAAGCATTTGACAAAATCCAACACCCATTCATGATAAAAGTCTTGGAAAGATCAGGAATTCAAGGCCCATACCTAAACATGATGAAAGCAATCTACAGCAAATCAGTAGCCAGCATCAAAGTAAATGGTGAGAAGCTTGAAGCAATCCCACTAAAATCAGGGATTAGACAAGGCTGTCCACTCTCTCCAACCTATTCAACATTGTACTTGAAGTCCTAGCCAGAGCAATTAGACAACAAAAGGAGATCAAGGGGATACAAATTGGAAAGGAAGAAGTCAAAATATCACTTTTTGCAGATGATATGATAGTATATATACGTGATCCTAAAAATTCCACCAGAGAACTCTTAAGCCTGCTAAACAGCTTCAGTGAAGTAGCTGGATATAAAATTAACTCAAACAAGTCAATGGCCTTTCTGTACACAAAGGACAAACAGGCAGAGAAAGAAATTAGGGAAACAACACCCTTCTCAATAGCCACAAATAATATAAAATACCTAGGCGTGACTCTAACTGAGGAAGAGAAAGATCTGTATGACAAGAACTTTATGTCTCTGAAGAAAGAAATTAAAGAAGATCTCAGAAGATGGAAAGATCTCCCATGCTCATGGATTGGCAGGATCAATATAGTAAAAATGGCTATCTTGCCAAAAGCAATCTACAGATTCAATGCAATCCCCATCAAAATTCCAACTCAATTCTTCAACGAATTAGAAAGGGCAATAGGCAGATTCGTCTGGAATAACAAAAAACCTAGGATAGCAAAAACTCTTCTCAAGGATAAAAGAACCTCTGGTGGAATCACCATGCCTGACCTAAAGCTGTACTACAGAGCAATTGTGATAAAAACTGCATGGTACTGGTATAGCGACAGACAAGTAGATCAGTGGAACAGAATTGAAGACCCAGAGATGAACCCACACACCTATGGTCACTTGATCTTTGACAAGGGAGCTAAAACCATCCAGTGGAAAAAAGACAGCATTTTCAACAAATGGTGCTGGCATAACTGGCTGTTATCATGTAGAATATTGTAAATTGATCCATACTTATCTCCTTGTACTAAGGTCAAATCTAAGTGGATTAAGGAACTGCGCATAAAACCAGAGACACTGAAACTTATAGAGGAGAAAGTAGGAAAAAAGCCTCAAAGATATGGGTACAGGGGAAAAATTCCTGAATAGAACAGCAATGGCTTGTGCTGTAAGATTGAGAATCGATAAATGGGACCTCATAAAATTGCAAAGCTTCTGCAAGGCAAAAGACACTGTCTATAAGACAAAAAGACCACCAAAAGATTGGGAAAGGATCTTTACCTATCCCAAATCGGACAGGGGACTAATATCCAATATATATAAAGAACTCAAGAAGGTGGACTCCATAAAATCAAATAACCCCATTAAAAAATGGGGCTCAGAACTGAACAAAGATTTCTCACCTGAGGAATACCGAATGGCAGAGAAGCACCTGAAAAAATGTTCAACATCCTTAATCATCAGGGAAATGCAAATCAAAACCACCCTGAGATTCTGCCTCACACCAGTCAGAATGGCTAAGATGAAAAATTCAGGTGACAGCTGATGCTGGCAAGGATGTGGAGAAAGAGGAACACTCCTCCATTGTTGGTGGGATTGCAAGCTTGTACAACCACTCTGGAAATCAGTCTGGCGGTTCCTCAGAAAATTGGACATAGTACTACCGGAAGATCCATCAATACCTCTTCTGGGCATATATCCAGAAGATGCCCCAACCGGTAACATGGACACATGCTCCACTATGTTCATAGCAGCCTTATTTATAATAGCCAGAAGCTGGAAAGAACCTAGATGCCCCTCAACAGAGGAATGAATACAGAAAATGTGGTACATTTACACAATGGAGTACTACTCAGCTATTAAAAAGAATAAATTTATGAAATTCCTAGCCAAACGGATGGACCTGGAGGGCATCATCCTGAGTGAGGTAACCCAGTCACAAAGGAACTCTCACAATATGTACTCACTGATAAGTGGATATTAGCCCAGAAACTTAGGATACCCAAGATATAAGATACAATTTGCTAAACACATTAAACTCAAGAGAACGAAGACCAAAGTGTGGACATTTTGTCCCTTTTTAGTATAGGAAACAAAACACCCATGGAAGGAGTTACAGAGACAAAATTTGGAAGTGTGACGAAAGGATGGACCATCTAGTGATTGCCATATCCAGAGATCCATCCCATGATCAGCTTCCAAACGCTGACACCATTGCATACACTAGCAAGATTTTGCTGAAAGGACCCAGATATAGCTGTCTCTTGTGAGACTATGTCAGGGCCTAGCAAACACAGAAGTGGATGCTCACAGTCAGCTATTGAATGGACTACAGGGCCCCCAATGGAGGAACTAGAGAAAGCACCCAAGGAACTAAAGGGAACTGCAACCCTATAGGTGGAACAACAATATGAACTAAGCAGTACCCCGGAGCTCATGTGTCTAGCTGCATATGTATCAAAAGATGGCCTAGTCGGCCATCACTGCAAAGAGAGGCCCATTGGACTTGCAAACTTTATATGCCCCAGTACAGGGGAACGCCACTGCCAAAAAGGGGGAGTGGGTGGGTATGGGAGTGGGGGTGGGTGGATATGGGGGACTTTTGGTATAGCATTGGAAATGTAAATGAGCTAAATACCTAATAAAAATGGAAAAAAAATCACTTTCTACCCTAGAAGTATTTCTAGTGCCATGGAAGCTCTTCTGGCCCTTTGTAATCACATGTCAAAAGGAGGAGGAACACAGTGCTCTTAGAAACTGTTAGCTTTATTCATGGAGCTCAGAGTCACACATAAATTTTTCTGTCTAGAGTTCTTCAAGTGGGCAATTCCCACAGATATTCACGTGGAATCGCATCTTCATTTCCTATGGCTATATCCTTCATAGCTCATGAAGTTAACAACTTGACTTCATTTCACTTTCTTTCTCTAGTACATCTGGGCATGCATGTTATGGATTTTTCTGTAAAATTCCAGCTGAGAAAGTTACAACCTTTTTTATTTTTATTTTTTTAAATAAATGAGTAGACTTCCTTCTTGGAGCATTCTTCCTATGAGATGAAGGAATTCCCATGAGATGTAGTACTTGAGGTGAAAATGGAAATGTTTCTAAACTAAATTTTAAGAGGAAAATAACATTTTTAGATTGGAAGTATCAAAATAAAGAGATAATATGGAATTTATCTTGAAAAATCCTAGAATCCAGACAATGATGTCCTACTCTCATATGAAGAATCCTTTGCCCTTACAAGGTATTTTCACATGCACTTTCTCTTCTCATTCTTGTAACCATGAGATCTTGTTGATATTCTAATGATCCTGGGCTGATCTATAGCATGGATGTTATAAAAGTTACTTTTGAGCAATAATTACTAATTTGGAATTTCTTACTATTTAATAATGTCAACATCTAAACAAAATTTAAATGCTACTTTATCAAATTATTTTATTATTATTTTTTACATGCAAACTTGTTCAGTCTGCCAATTCCAAAATTGTTAAGCATTGTTTTCTATACAGAGATAGATAGAACATAGCTTAATGAAGACTGAAAATTTACTTCATTTTTAGTATATTTAGTTATTTCATTTATTATATACTGACACTATTCAATTATGTTAAGAAATTAGGGGATTTCATATGAGATTTGTAGTTGAGACAGATATTCTGTAGAAGTTTTAAACCATTTTTAGGACCTTAAAACTGCAGCATAAAATTTTACCCTCATATCTAAGATGAATTCTGGCTGAGCATATGCTAAGAAACTGTCCTATCAGGAACACATGGCCTCACTTTGAGAAAACCAGAGAGTTTCTGGAGGGTCATTTTTCTTTCTGTGTTATCTGAATTTCTACTGTTTAGTTATTTACTAGGATTTAAAATAATTTTGACAGTCATTTCTTGTTGCCTTTTTCAAATCTCAGAGAGATACCTCTGTTTGAGGTATCATAGTTGCTTAGTAAAGAAACGGGTTTTCATGTTATCATTGCAAATCATGACTTCAGGAAGAGGAAAGTAGCAAAGGAAAGAGAAGTCAAACAAAAGTATTTACCCAAGAAAAATGTAAAGCTTGTAGAGCAGGCCTCAACTTTTAAATCCTGTTTCAAAACTTTTCCTTAAGCCATCATCACTCTTCTGACATACTTTGTACCCTGTACTTTGATATCATTAGTAGTAGATGTTTTAGCTTATTTTTTATCAACATTTTGCTTTTTAAAAGAACCAGTCTGTGTTAGTGGATAGCCTAGTGCCTTACACAACTGAAGATTAAGATCTGGAGATTGTATTAGTCAGGGTCCTCTAGATAAATATAAATATATGTAATTGTGTTATTATATATTTGTATATAATATATATATTATTATAAATGTTATAATTATATTAATTTTATTTATATGTATATATAATTAATTAGAATGGGTTATATGCTGTGATCCAGATAATCCAACAATTTTTTTTTAACCAATGGAAAAGCCAAGAATTCTATAATTGGTCAATCCACAAGGCTGGCCATCTCAGCTGGTCTTCAGTGTATGCCAGAATTCTGAAAAAGTATACTATAACATCAGTAAAACAATAGGCTTGCTAGCAAGGTAAGAGCAAGCAGGCAAAAAGAGAGTCAGTTTCCATGTCCTTTATATAGGCTGCCAGCTGAAGGTGTGGTCCAGATTAACAGTGGATCTTCCACTTCAAAAGATCTGGATTAAAGTGCATCTTCTTACCTCAAAGATACAGGCTAGAAGTATTCTTCCCACTTCAAATGATTTAATTAAGAAAAAACCCTCACAGGTGTATCCAGCCAGTTGTGTGTTAGTTAATTTCAGCATAGTCAAGTTGACAACCAATAATGTCCATCATAAGTCCACTCCTTGTAACTTAACACACATTCATATATCTTTTTATGTCATGCTTAATTTCCAAATGAAAACAATAACCAGATCACATGCCTAGCATGCTTTATTCCAATACAATTGCAAACACATTACATACCTAATCAGATCATAAGTCTGCTTAAGGTGATATAATTATTCTTCACATAATTGAAAACACATTATAAATCTAGGATAGATCACAATGTCCCTTGAGGTACATTTTAATATCTCAATCACAATAACCATCAACATTCTCCTAATTGATGTTATATTACATGAAAAAGAAATTGAGAAAAGAAAACACAAATATCTATACAAATATATTCTTAATATAATCCAACAGAAATACTCATGTCAATCATGATCCTCATTTCTAAACTGATCAGTGGCCATAGCTACCTTCCTCTACTATCAGTCTGTATCTCTATAGGAGAGATAAACTCTTTAGCATCTGAGGGTTCAAAGTTCTTGGCTTCAATAGATTTCTCCACATATCCCCATCCTAAGTTATCCCCATTACATTCTTTACTAATCAATGGCCTTACTTAAACTGCATATACCCTCTGAGGCTGAGCCTTGAATTCATGCTGTAATTTAGCCAACCTTATAATGAAAGCTTTGGTTTGGTTTTTTTGCAACTTGAAGTCTGTGGCTGCTGGGTAAAAGATTCTCTTCCAGGTTACACTTAGAAACTTTTAGGCTGTTTATGTACTTCTGGAGGTGATCAATTGTTCATATGACATCTTATGAATTTTATGCTCATATATAATTTTTCATTGAGCTTCATTCAGATAAATGACTCAACATATATCATCTGATGCTATAAGCAAGTCTATTTTATTAATCATAACAAACATTTTTATGAAATCCACCAAAGACATAAGATATGGCATTCATGTTTGTACCATACAAAAACTACCAAGCCAGACCTGTGATTTTGAGAATAATGGCTGTGAAAGTACCACCCAACTGAGTAGGGGTAAAGGACAAACTCAGTCTAAGAATTATAAATAGCACCACTACGTTATGAAATAGATCACTCTGGCTAAATTACTTATGGATGCAAATTCTTTAGGGAGTCCAATCTCAAGGGTTGTGATTAGAATTCCCCCTACCCTGACCTTGTAGAACTGCAGTTGAGTTCAGGGGATATATTTCAAAGTGCCCAGAAATTTATGATATTCATTTTGTTTTTATGGTAAAAATGGTGCTATCTATCACAATGGCTTAACACAACTTCATGAGGACATTTTAGACTTTCAGAAGAGGTTACTTCAGTATCGACATTTCTTTGAAAAATCTAAAGCTGTAATCATGGCTTTATCAGCTACAGAAACTTTTACCAAGTAGGTAAATGTGTGTGTGTAATTACATATGTGTGTGTGTGTGTATATATATATATATATATATATATATATATATATATATACGCATATGTACATATATAAAATATTTAATATATACATATATATGTATATATGTGTATATGTATATATTTAGTGTGAAAAGGCTAAATTTTGCTTTGCTAATAGCCATACTTAGCAAGGCAGGTCTCTCTTTCCTGTGCTTCTGTCATTTGTATAAATTTATGGGAACACTTCCTAAACAACCCAGATAAGACTGTTCTTCTTTTTCTAAGAGTGCTTAGTTCTCTAATTGTTGGCACTAAATACATTGTAAGTTAATTTAAAAAAACTAAAAGACAGTTTTCCTTAGAAATAGCAGAATTTAAAGTTTTAGTGAATATCCTTCTCTTGTCCCAACTAGCTTTTTAAAATTAAGTTTAAAAAAATTATATTTTCAAGAATAGAAAAAGATATTTAATATAAATTTGTAAATATTTAATGAGCATTTACTATTTAGCCAGTGTTATGTTAAGCTGCAGAACTGGAAACAAACAAAATAGAGCACTTTAAAAAAATGCCAAAGGACAAAAAGCGAAAACTTACAACTAAGTATAATACACCACAAGAAAAGACAGTGTGGTTATGAACCTCAGAGGAGTGAGCACTTATTTATTGTCACTAATATTTCTATTTTGCCTTGACTGAGGTTATGTTTTTAATTGTGCCTTGCAAATAAGTATGAATTAGTCAGATTTTTTTTAAAAAAGAGGGAAAGAACTTTTTTGCAGAAAAAAGAACAGAAATAAAGTGTGTTAGTTTTCAAAGGAGGATCACACGAAATGGAGAGCTGTATTGGAGAAGTCCACATTCATCTGTACTGACTTCTTATGTGTCCAACAATATGAATAGAATAAGCAAGTGCCTTGTCACTATAGACACTAATGAACCCAGAGTGCTCTACTCTTCATCTGCTTAGCAAACTGAGAAACAAAAGTGTGATAAGAATATCATGGACATTATTTCTTTTACAAAATATTCATCTATCACTTCGTAGTTGAATACCTTTTAGAAATTGGAACCTGGGCCTGAAAAGATTACTCTGTCCTTAAGAGCACTTGCTGCTCTTCCAGAAATCCTGGTGTGAGTGCTTGTGCAGAGAGATAACAAGGTGAGAACTCAGGGAATAAGGAACCATCTGTGGATTCGAACTCACTCCAGCTCAATACTAATTCTTTCTGGAGGCAATGTTCTCAAAGACCTTATTACATTACACTAATCATTATGTGATAAAGATTTCAGTTGCTCTTTCATTTAAGGTCAAGCTTCCCACACAGGACCCTTTAAGGAACAACCAGTATAGAGCTAGAAGAGGGGTATCTAGCACTATGCTGTATATATTTTGCACGTTAATTTTAAATTCGTTTTTATCTTCCTCCTCATGTGCAAAGGTGAGGGGTGTGAAAATTATGCACTTATTTGCAGAATTCTGACCCGACCTGTTAATCTAAAAGTATAAGTTTGTTCATCTGTATTTGCTTCATGGAATGCTTTACTACCACAAGAGAAATTCTGATTTTCCAAATTGCAATGAGAAATGCATCATATATTCATTACTATATAACAAATAATCTAAAAACATAGGAACCATTTATCAGTACAAGGGACGCAGACTGGGTTTTTGGTGGTAGGAGAATCAGCTACATGTCATGTCCTTCAGCTTGGTGTGGCCCATTGGCTCTTCTTTGGTGTTTGGCTGGTGGTTAGCAGTGGTATTAACCACTGGTCAATAAGTCTCCTGTCTACTATGTCAGGGTAGGCCTGTTCTTGGTGATGGAACTGTTTCCAAGAGTGAGAGGAAAGAGATTCCACTGCTTGGTAAGAAGACCATCACATTACAAGGGGACCTGGCTAATACATAGAAAAGTAGGAGGAAATCGTGGTAATTTTTACAGTTTGTTGCAGAAAGATTCTGGAATATTTTGTAGTAAATATGAGAATCACAGTTATGCACTTGTATACTCTAACAGGAGTAGGTAGAGTAGACAAAACTCCTAGGTAACCAATAGAAACATTGGCACCTGGAAGTAGTAGTAGTCATATAGATAACAGTCCATGACAGAGGCTGTTAGCCTTGTTTGCTAATTTTCCTCTTTACACTTTTCCTCTTAGGACATTACTGCCATTGAAATGTTTCCTCTGGGCTGTTGTTAAGAACAGGGAGAGGCAGATAGAAGTGGGAGAGGGAGGGAAAGGAATCCTAGTATACTTTTCTTTTTAGCCTGGGGAATAGATAATAATAGTGGTGGTGTCCACAAAGCTGGGGCGAGGGGAAAACGAACTTTATGAATGTTCCTGTGGACTTGCCACTACCTTCATTGTAATCAGGAAATAGTGAAAAGTGAATTAGCTAGGTCCTGTCCGTTTGCCCATCCAAATTCCCTCTTCTCCCATCCCATGAAGATGGCCTGCTGTGAGTCACACCCATTGCTTAATGGCTTCTGGAGGCAATGGGATCACAAAGAGAGTAAGGAGGTAGAGCTCTCATTCCCTCAGCCAGTCACCTAGCCAGCAGAGAATGCCATTGAACACACTTTTGTTAGGGATTGATTATTTCCAGTTTTATTTCTGCTATATTTGATTCTTATAGCAATGCTTGCAGGGAAGGAAATAGTTGTTTTATTTATAAATATGGAAATTAATGTAGTTCAGAGAGTGATGATATAAGTTATTGTTTACTCACCATCTTACTGTCCCCCACTTTTTTCAAAGCTACACTAGAGAATAGTCAAGTTGTATCCAGTATTAATTTTAATTCACTGTAAATCTTTGCCATAGCAGAGGAGCAGGCAGTGTAGGATTTTCTTTATAGAAATTGTGATTGAGATTATTTTATTTTCATTTCTTAAAAAACATCTAGTTAAGAAAACAAGAAGAAATGGCCAATAACTCCATGGTCTAGTAAAAATAATTCTGTCAATTTCTCATTTTGCATTTGGCTGGTAAGCAGTAACTATAAGCCCACAAACTTCATTTTAAAATGAGAGCAACACAAATGTGAGCAATTTTCACTTACTCAGAAAAATTATTTTGTGACATCTGTCAACAACAATATGAACTAACCAGTACCCCCAGAGCTCATGTCTCTAGCTGCATATGTAGCAGAAGATGGCTTAGTTAGACGTCATTGGGAAGAGAGGCCCCTTGGTCTTGCAAACTTTATATGCCCCAGTACAGGGGAAAGCCAGGGCCAAGAAATGGGAGTGGATAGGTAGGGCGGGGGCGGGAAGGGTAGCATCAAATGCTATTTCAGGATAGCATTTGAAATGTAATAAGAAAATATCTAATAAAAAATTGAAAAAAATTTTTCTTAATTTTGGAGAAATTTGTTCACCAGTATTACAGTAGGTTTAATCGGGGCTTTGATAAGATGTGTGAAGTGAAAGCCATTTCATTCTAGCTCAAAGACTGTGATCCACCAGTGGCCCAGGGTAGATTACCTAACATTCCATGTTACCCAAAGCAGAAGAATTCATCTACCTGGCCCGGTCAATCACCTGGAAGAGATCACTCCCCCAAAGGCTGGCTCACCTTAAGCACTACTAAAGAGGTGGTAAGAATAATTATCCCTTTAATGAGATTATGTTCTCTTTCTTTCTAGAAAGTTTGCAGTCCTTAGGGAAGTACCATGAAACTGTCTTAGGAGTCAGAAAGGTATAAGTTTTCTTGTCTTCTTTCTGATACTTGGAGCTTTTTAAAATTCTTCTATAAAGCTACCCTGTCTCTTTGCACCATTTAGATGAAGACAAATAGCAGAATTCTCCTTCCTCTTTCCTCCTATGGTCTGCTGTTGAGATTTACAGCTTGCCTATACTGTCCCTTTTCTTTTAAATAATAGAAAAATTTCCCCGAGTTTTACTTTTTTGTCAGATCTTAAATTCTTTTACTACATGGGTAAGAACTGTAAGAAGAGGCCTCAACTTACACAGTAATATATGTCTCCCTAGGAAAGGCTCCTAAGAAGTTCTGGTAATACAAAGTCATACATGTGGTATCTAAAATGCAAGAATACTATTTAAACATCGTATTTTTGTATGTGTTTTAGAAAAAAACTTGAATATAGGGTGTTAGTCCCTCTTGTGTATAATACAGGCTATGTTTTCTCCTTGACACATATACCTATCTGTGGCTCTATTTGTGGCTCCTCTAACACATATTTAAATATTTACTCATTTTTATTCTTTGCCGTTTGGGAAGCTGAAGAGGTAAACTGATAACAGCTGTGGGGTGATTAACACTTATAGCTGAGGAATGGTGCTGTGTTAGCCTTGTGAATAGCAGTACAGCAGCAGCAGTGAAGGCTTGAGCTGTGTCTTAAGCATCTCATTAGATTCAATATCTGAGAAAAAGACTGAATAAAATGAACTTCTCTTTCACAGATCTCTGGCTATCAACCACCCTGAGTGTCTTCTAAATAAGTAGCAGTTGGCCCTTTCTGAATTCTGTAGTGTGGTTTCGAAGTAATTTCTAATCCTTTAATGAGGATAAAAGTTAAGTAATTTCTTTTTAAAATCCAAGCATTTGACTTCATTCTATTTTTCTCAGTTCCTAATATGAATGATATTCAAAATGGCTGTTATAGATTTCTAAACAAAAGGTCTTCTTTTGTACCACTACGCTGTTGTGGTAGAACACTTCTAAACATAATAACCTTCATCAGGACATTGTAACTTCTTGTGACTTCCACATTGGGGCCTGTTGACATTCCTTCATGGAAGGACTGGGCGGGCAGAGTCATTAGGCCCTCAGCTGAGACTACAGTCATCTGTATGCAATCCTGCCTTAATTGTAGGTCTTGAGAGGTGTTAGAGGATGCAGTAGTAGAAGGTTAATCTGGAAGTGGAGGCTCCGTCTATGTAGTTACAGGGTAGCCATTGTACATGCTGGGGTTGGTGTCATTAAATTGTAAGAAGCTCAACATAAAATAGTCTTCCTGTTTCGAGAAATATTAAAAAGATAAACTGGCACGTTCCCGTGCTTGTGCCAGCAACACTCTTCCCTGGCAGCCTGGCCTGCCATGCACTGGAGGGCAATGGCTGACCTCTTTTTATCTTGTGGAGACTCTGACTCAGCGCTCCAAAATCTTTCCACCCAGCTCCCTAAGTTCCCACTAGCAGGTGACTATCACGCCAGCACCATGCTTCAATCCCCCAAGGCCTTTCTGACAAACCCATGCTTTGCAGCCATACCTTTTTTCTCTTGAACCCAGTCGAACCACCAAGTGAAAGAAAACGCCTCATAGACTTAGTTCAGACACAATGGTAATTCAATCACTGGGCACAACAACTAAAATCCTAATCTGTAAGTCTTATTAAATTTAAACCCTCCAGTAGCGAATCCTGACTGATCTGCCATTGAAACTAGGAGACACTCATAATTTGATCTTGTCCTCATGCTATCCCCCCTCAAAAGGGAACGTAACTCTCTCCTGCTTCCTCTCTTCCCCTCACCAACCCAGACGTTCCACCAGTGATTGACTTCTTTATTTATTAGAGGATTAGTTCACAAGAAGTCTACTGAGTATGACTTACTCCCAGGAGATCAGAATTAGCATCAACATATAAACAGCACCAGGCCCATCCACAACATCTTTCCTTGTTTTTCTAATTTCTGATCACAACAAGAAGATTCTATTTTGCATGAAATTTTTCTGAGGTTCCCAGTTAAATGCCCAGTCAAGTCTTTTAGCATATTATATGCACCAATTTCGAGGAACCTTGTACTTGTCTTAGTTATTGCTCTATTGCTGTGAAGAAATACCATGACTAAAGCAACTCATAAAAGAAAGCACTTAATTGGGGGCTTTCTTTCAGTTTCAGGGGGTTAGTCCTTTATCATCATGGCAAGGGGCATGGTGGCATGCATACTACGAGAGAAATAGCTCAGAGCTTTACATCTTTGTCTGCTGTCTAGCAGAGAGAGAGAGAGAGAGAGAGAGAGAGAGAGAGAGAGAGAGAGAGAGAGAGAGAGACTATGTCTAATATGGGTTTTGCATCACCCAGTGGCACACTTAACTCCAATAATATCACACCTACTCCATAAGGCCATACCTCCATACCTCCTAATCCTTCTAATCCATTCCAACAATTCTACTTCCCAATGACAAAGATTTCAAATATATGAACCTATGGTAGTTCTTAGTTAAACTACTACAATCACTATAATTTGACATAAGTGTATATATATATATATATATATATATATTCACCCTTGTATAATTTTATAGTTGAAGCTTACAATAGTTTGAATAAGACTGGCCCCATATGCTCATAGTCATTAAGGGGTGGCACACTTGAGAAAGATTAGGAGGATGTACAATATTGTTGGAGAAAATGTGTCATTAAAGGCAGGGTTTGAGGTTTTAAAAGCAACCAAGCCAGGGCCAGTAGTTATCACTTCCTCCTTTTTGCAAATCCAGATGTAGAATTCTCGGTCCTTTCTCCATCACCATGTATTCCTGTGAGTCACCATGCTTCCCACCATGATGATAATGAACTAAATCTCTGAAACTATAAGCAAGCCCCATTTAAATACTTTATTTTTCATAAGAGCTACTGTAGGCATGGTGTCTTTTCATAGCAATAGAACACTGACTAATTCAGAATTTAGTACCAAGAACTGGGGTATTGCTCAAACATATCAAACTGTGTTGCTTGTTGGTAGAATGTGGACTTTGGGATTAGGAAAGTAGTGGAACACATCATGCTGGACGTAATGGGCCATACTAGTAGGAGCATGGAAAACAGTGCTGGGGGTGATTTAAACTGCGTGGGTATGGCTTATGATGGTTCAGAGGAGGAGAATATTAGTAATGGTCTTAGTGGCCTAAGAGTATTCTTGTGGTGTTTTGTTAAAGAATATGGGTGCTTTCTGAACCTGTTAAAAAATATCTACCTAAGGCTAAATTGAATAATTTGGACCAATGGATTTAGGAGAAGAGATATAAAACAATAGACTAGTGTTGATTCTGTTGTATAGTTATTTTTTCTTTTTCTTTTTTTATTTTACACTGTTCAGACACACCAGAAGAGGGCATCATATCCCATTACATATGGTTGTGAGCCACCATGTAGTTGCTGAGATTTGAACTCAGGACCTCTGGAAGAGCAGCCAGTGCTCTTAACATCTGAGCCATCTCTCTAGCCCTATTGTGTAGTTATTAATGGTCCCTCTTATGCAAGGAGCAAACTGAGCAAGGAAAAACATAAAATGTACAGGTAGAAGTGAAAAGGAGCATCAGCAAGTGTAATGGAGATTAAATTCAGTTCTCAAGGAGATAAAACGTTTGAAGAAAAGCGTGATGCTTAAGAGAACAAAGAGAGTGGGAATCTCAGGACAAGATGCCACCCAGCTAAGTTAAGCAGTGAAGGAAGCCATCAACTGGATTTCCCATCAACTAGGGAACTCTGGGTTCCCAAGCCAGATAAGGGATGGTAGAGTATTTCCCATACCCCAAAGAGCTCTTAGAGAGCAAAGAAGGAATGGGGCTGCTCCCCCATTAAATTGGGTTTAGGCCTACTCAACTCTACAGAGTCCAGAAGCCAATTTTATATATCTGACTTCCTCATCTCAGTGGTGAATCTCCTGTACCTGACTGTTTCAAAGAACCTCTCAATCTAAATTTTCTTTTTTTTTTTTTTTTTTTTAGTTTTTATAACTTTTTTTTCCATTTTTTATTAGGTATTTAGCTCATTTACATTTCCAATGCTATACCAAAAGTCCCCCATACCCACCCCCCCACACACTCCCCTACCCACCCACTCCCCCTTTTTGGCCCTGGCATTCCCCTGTACTGGGGCATATAAAGTTTGCAAGTCCAATGGGCCTCTCTTTGCAGTGATGGCCGACTAGGCCATCTTTTGATACATATGCAGCTAGAGACAAGAGCTCCGGGGTACTGCTTAGTTCATATTGTTGTTCCACCTATAGGGTTGCAGTTCCCTTTAGTTCCTTGGGTGCTTTCTCTAGCTCCTCCATTGGGGGCCCTGTGGTCCATTCAATAGCTGACTGTGAGCATTCACTTCTGTGCTTGCTAGGCCCCGGCATAGTCTCACAAGAGACAGCTATATCTGGGTCCTTTCAGCAAAATCTTGCTAGTGTATGCAATGGTATCAGCGTTTGGAAGCTGATCATGGGATGGATCTCTGGATATGGCAATCACTAGATGGTCCATCCTTTCGTCACACTTCCAATTTTTGTCTCTGTAACTCCTTCCATGGGTATTTTGTTTCCTATTCTAAGAAGGGGCAAAGTGTCCACACTTTGGTCTTCGTTCTCTTGAGTTTAATGTGTTTAGCAAATTGTATATCTCCTTTCCTAGTTTCCCCTCCGAAAGTCCCCTAGCCCCTCCCTCTGTTCCCCAAACCACCCACTCCCAATCCTGGTCCTGGCATTCCCCTATATTGGGGCATAGAGTCTTCACAGGACAAAGGGCCTCTTTTCCCATTTATAACCGACTAGGCCATCTTCTGCTACAAACATAGCTAGAGCCACAAGTTCTACCATGTGTTTTCTTTGCTTGGTAGTATAGTTTCAAGGAGCTCTGAGGGTACTGGTTAGTTCATATTGATGTTCTTTCTATGTGTCTTCAGTCCCCTTCAGCTCCCTGGGTATTTCTCTGGCTCCTTCATTGGGGACCTTGTGCTTTGTCCAATGGATGACTGTGAGCATCCACTTCTGTATTTGCCAGGTACTAGCAGAGTCTCACAGGAGACAGCTATATCAGGCTCCTGTCAGCAGGGTTTTGTTTAGGCCATATTTTTTATTTTAACAGAGAGGAATGCTCTTTAGGCAGTCAAGGAAGGATAGAGACAGTGTACAAAAACATCACTCTAACATCTTCCCCTTTAAGTCCAATAAAAACCTCTTTTTCTTTTTTTAAGATGTATTTATTTATTATATGTAAGTACACTGTAGCTGTCTTCAGACATACTCCAGAAGAGGGCATCAGATCTCATTACAGATGGTTGTGAGCCACCATGTGGTTGCTGGGATTTGAACTCAGGAC
Organism: Mus musculus; assembly: GCF_000001635.26. NCBI lineage: Eukaryota > Metazoa > Chordata > Mammalia > Rodentia > Muridae > Mus > Mus musculus. The sequence goes on along the minus strand of NC_000076.6, from coordinate 50,373,975 downwards.
CGTTGGAAGAGCGGTCAGTGCTCTTAACCACTGAGCCTTCTCTCCAGCCCCAAAAGGCTCTTTTTCTAACATCAATAAACTATATATAAGAACAGTTATGAAAACTATTATATGGGAATTACATCCATAATGTCAAGTCTATATGTATTTGGCAACCTTAGAGAAAGTACCCTACTATCTATCCTATCTTAGTGAGTCCAAAGTTCTGTACCTAATCCACCTTCCATCATCACTTGCATCTATCAATGCAATTCAAGAAAATGTCTCCTTAGACCTTAGATTATTTTCTTAAACCTTAACTTGAATTTATTGGTGAAACTATAACTATCTAGTCTTCAACTCCATCAGAGACTTCAGAAGGATAAATATTGCCTGAGTAAACAGGAAATGCAGAGCAAGTAGCTTCCAAAACTAAGAAATGATGGAGGTTGCTGGCTACATGGGTAATAACCCAACCTTTCTGTGTTGTTGGAGCATCCTATTAAGCCTTATGGCCAAGTGTATGACAGACTTTTTTTGTGAAGCAGGACTATTGAAGGTCTTGTCTAACTTGCCTTGACAAAGCTCGTCAATCAATTTCCTTCATGTCCTGTGGGTTGTTTTTTGCCCTGTGGCTAGCTTTGCCATATTTGAAGAAAACTCCATTTGGAGTTTCTTTGATGCTCACCATCTTCTTTGAAGTAGTGTCGGGGTGCTGCTGGAAACAGACACTTCTCACTGTTATGAAAAGCCTATGTTAATAAAATATCTTCCAGTGCCATATTCTGCATGTCTCTGAGATTTTTGAAGACCATCTGAAAGGACAAACATTGCTTATTTCTATCTTTCCATTATCTGTTCAACTTGAAAACATCTACAGGAGGCTAATCAAAGCTTATTTCTGAAATTAACTAAACTAGTACCTAATAAGACTGCAAATTTGATTGATTGACTACTAACTTACATTTAATTATCCTAAAGAGTTTGTAATAGGAGCTTTCAAGGACTTCACATTGCATGTTTAAATGAGTTACATAGATGCCTTAAACATACATGAGTTAAATGAGTTACATACATGTCTTAAACAAAAAGTGAAATGTAAATATACAAAGTATAATCTTACTTTTTATCAATATATAAAATCCATACCAAATGTAAAATATTTGGCTTATTAATGCTCTTTAGTCTAAAAGTAGATTCAATAACCATCCCTTTTATCCTACCATTCTTATGTCTCCTTTTTTCTGTAAATACGTAAAATAAAGTATATTATGACTCGTTTTTTTTCTTTACATCTCCAATCGCCTTTTGCCCTAACATTAGAAAGAACAGAGGAAAGAAAGAGAAAGCAAGAAAGAAATCTCTGAATCTAACTTCCTTTACTTTGTTGACTTTGAGATCATGACTACTAACAATTTATGACTAACCTCCTGTAAAGACCACAAACATCATCACCCACTGAAGGACCAAACAATACCCACCCCACCTCTTGGGAATTAGGCATTGCTCTCTTAAAATTTCTTCCTGCTATCTTGAAGTGATGTTCTCTTTTGGGGGCCATAAGAAAATTGGGATATTGGATAAATCCTAAGAAAGCTAGCCATATCATTTGCTGTCCAATCCTTATGTGAAGGAAAAGTTGAGGGCTTAACTGAGCTGGAGGTTGAAACAGTATGTAAGGCTGGGTCATCTTAGCTAGCTATTGAAATTTTTCTGGATTTAGATTTTTGAAGAAACACCATCTGAGGCAGTCTTTGAGGTAGGATCACCTGGGCTACTTGTCTTGTCTTTTGTGTCTGGTCCTTTTACTCTGAAAACATATAAACTTTCAAAGGTTGTATACATTTTCACATTAACATGTATATGAAATGTACAGTGTGTACAATTCAGCTAAAGATAATGCTCTGCTCTATGTTTGAGTAGGAGAAAGGCATCAATTTTTTTTTATCTTAGAATGTATTTTTTGCCTTCCCTTATACAGAATAGTCTTGAAGACCCTTAATATTCTTTTTTTTTCTTTTCCATTTTTTATTAGGTATTTAGCTCATTTACATTTCCAATGCTATACCAAAAGTCCCCCATAGCCACCCACCCCCACTCCCCTACCCACCCACTCCCCCTTTTTGGCCCTGGCGTTCCCCTGTACTGGGGCATCAAATTTTTAAAGTTCACTTGAACTGTATATCTAAACTGTAATATAAATTTCCATCCATGGCATATGAAGGAATGGCATAATGAATCTTGAGGGCTCTGTAGCCAACAAGATTTATTGGCTAGGCATAGCTATTGTTCTAGCTCGAGACATTCATGTCTCAGCCAGTTTCAGAGCTATCCTCTAATAGAAGGATCAGCATATACCTTATCTGCTTTGTTGTTATTCTTGGTTTCTTCCTTTGTTTCTACAGCCAGGAATTTCATGAGTTCTCCCCAAGTCAAATCTAATCTTTATTTATTTTTGTGTTATTCATAGCTTTTCTTTTCCCGTTGAAACAAAGACAAAACCTCTCCCCCAAATGCAGCACATTTTCTTCCTTCCATTCTGATATTATTACATATATATGCGGATCTAATTCAACAATTCTTTCCAAAATCCAGTGTTTTTTAGTATGTGTATTATCTGTCTCATTGACATTTTAAAAAATCTAAAGTCAATGCATAATTTAATCTGTCTCTGGGAGATCTCCTATCCCCTTTCTATTCTATGAGCATTTCTTTTAAAGTACTATTAGATCTCTCCACAATTGCCTGTCCTGTAGGATTTATTTGTAACATTTTCTGTGCCATAATGTTTTAAAAAAAAATTGCTACACTTTACTGAATACATATGCTGGGGTACTATCAGCTCCAACCATCAACGACATTTCCAAGATAGACATAATCTCTAATAAATGTTCAGAATCCCCCTTTTCAGAACTTCAAGCAAAAGCATATTGAAATCCTGAATATGAGTCAACTGTATGATGCATTAATGTATATACATATTTTAATTCTCCAAACTTTACAAAATAATACACACAAGCTACATATACATACTCTCTAAGGTAGTTTCATTAAACATAATTTATATTTGTCATTCAACATATAGACATTCATCTAGTAATTAATTCTTGACAATATTAATATATCTAGTCTGATTGTGTTGAGTTATAGCTGAAGCCTCTTTGTCTAGCATTTGAATAGGCTGCCATTACGCAAACTTGGCACAAGGTGGTGTGGTAGGCTTTAGATGGGATTTCTTTGATAGTCCTTTATTCTGAATCAGAGGATTTTCCAATCTCTTTTTTATTGTCTTCATTCTAGCACTTAATTTTCAGTTTTTTTCCTTCTCTAAATCTGTTTTATTTTGATTTCTCTTAGAAAGTATATATAAAATTGCAATTTTTTTATTGAAAACATAGTTACTTGTATGCTGATAACTGAAAGAAAGTTATACAGGGTCCAAAGTCCTTCTTCTACAGTGTTTTCTGGTTTTCTTAGGGAAAACGTTTTTTTTTTAATGTCTTGCTCTTCTTCCTTCTGAGACTTTACTTTTTATATTCAAACTCAGTTTTTTTTTCTGTGATGGTCTCTGTTCAGTGTCTTTACTGTCTTTAGCATCTTTATACCTTTCAAAATACTTCTATCCATTTCTCATTTATTGTTCTCAAATTTAATATATTACCAGTTCAGAAGTTTTGATGTTTCTCAGTCACACAGAATAAACAAAATGGGCAAATAATCCTATGACTTTCGGTGTGTCTGCAGGCTCCTCAGACCAGCACATGGCTATGGTTCCACTCCTAGCAGGCTACCTTACTGGTTCTGGGCTGGTACTGGTTCTGGGATGGAGTTACTGTTTGTCCTTCCATGAGAACCTAGTCTTATAACTGAAGGCAGTAGCTGGGAGCCAGTTCTGGGAAATTACCGAGTTCAAGCCGTGCAAGCCATTTCTAAGGCTGGTGTCCTGCTGTCTTCAGTCTGGGAGGTTCTGTGTTTTCCTTCTCCCAACTGGTTAGAAAACCATGTGCAGCTCTGAGAGATGTTTGTCCCATGCATTCCAACCAGGACTTTTTCTCAGGCTCTGAACTTGGGTTTTACAATCCCTTATGTTGGACACCTTTTGTAACTTTGCTTTTTGGTGCCTGTTCCAGTTCCCAAATAATGATATGAAGGCTTAGTTTTACTTACAATGCCTATGGCATTGATCTCCAACTAGCTCCTAATTTATATTAGCCTGTTTATATTAATCTAAATATGCCACATAGCTTCTAACTTCCTTTTTTTGTGGACAAATCTCACACACCAACTCTTTCCCAAAGTCCTTCTCTCTCTCTGCCAGATGTCCCACCTTCTATCTACCTTCTGCTATAGGCCATAGACATTTTATTTTGACCAAGACAAAGGTGCCTTTGGTAGGCAAGGAAGGACAGAGGCGTGTCTTCATATAGTGTACAAAATCATCACTCGAACACCCATAGGCTCCTGATTTCAGTATTTTGTCACCAGGGAGTGGCACTATTTGAATGGGGAAGTAGGCTTGGTCATGTAGGAGGAAGTGTATCACTGAGGGTAACCTTTGAGGTTTCCAAAGCCTGTACCAAGCCCAGAGTCTTTCCACCTGTTGCCTGTGGCTCCATATGTAGAACTCTCATTTACATCTTTAGCACCATGTTTGCCTGTGAGTGATCATGTTTACCTCCATGGTGATAAAGATGACTCCTTTGAAACTGCAAGAAAGACTCAATTAAATGCTTTCTGAATTTCAGAAATTTCAGAAATGATAGAGTTGCCAAGGTCATGGTGTCTTTTCACAGCAATAGAAGACTAAGACAAAGCATTTGTATATAAGTCTGCAAATTTTAATGAGTATAGAAAAATTACTCCTATTGTACATAAGAACAGTGTACTTTATTTTGAAATTATTTTTTTTCCATTTTTTATTAGGTATTTAGCTCATTTACATTTCCAATGCTATACTAAAAGTCCCCCATACCCACCCACCTCCACTCCCCTACCCACCCACTCCCCCTTTTTGGCCCTGGTGTTCCCCTGTACTGGGGCATACAAAGTTTACGTGTCCAATGGGCCTCTCTTTCCAGTGATGGCCGATTAGGCCATCTTTTGTTACATATGCAGCTAGAGTCAAGAGATCCGGGGTACTGGTTAGTTCATAATGTTGTTCCACCTATAGGGTTGCAGATCCCTTTAGCTCCTTGGGTTCTTTCTCTAGCTCCTCCATTGGGAGCCCTGTGATCCATCCATTAGCTGACTGTGAGCATCCACTTCTGTGTTTGCTAGGCCCCGGCATAGTCTCACAAGAGACAGCTACATCTGGGTCCTTTCAATAAAATCTTGCTAGGGTATGCAATGGTGTCAGTGTTTGGATGCTGATTATGGGGTGGATCCCTGGATATGGCAGTCTCTACATGGTCCATCCTTTCATCTCAGCTCCAAACTTTGTCTCTGTAACTCCTTCCATGGGTGTTTTGTTCCCAATTCTAAGGAGGGGCATAGTGTCGACACTTCAGTCTTCATTCTTCTTGAGTTTCATGTGTTTAGCAAATTGTACCTTATATCTTGGGAATCCTAGGTTTGGGGCTAATATCCACTTATCAGTGAGTATATATTGTGTGAGTTCCTTTGTGAATGTGTTACCTCACTCAGGATGATGCCCTCCAGGTCCATCCATTTGGCTAGGAATTTCATAAATTCATTCTTTTTAATAGCAGAGTAGTACTCCATTGTGTAGATGTACCACATTTTCTGTATCCATTCCTCTGTTGAGGGGCATCTGGGTTCTTTCCAGCTTCTGGCTATTATAAATAAGGCTGCTATGAACATAGTGGAGCATGTGTCCTTCATACCAGTTGGGGCATCTTCTGGATAAATGCCCAGGAGAGGTATTGCTGGATCCTCCGGTAGTACTATGTCCAATTTTCTGAGGAACCGCCAGACTGATTTCCAGAGTGGTTGTACAAGCCTGCAATCCCACCAACAATGGAGGAGTGTTCCTCTTTCTCCACATCCACGCCAGCATCTGCTGTCACCTGAATTTTTGATCTTAGCCATTCTGACTGGTGTGAGGTGGAATCTCAGGGTTGTTTTGATTTGCATTTCCTTGATGATTAAGGATGTTGAACATTTTTTCAGGTGCTTCTCTGCCATTCGGTATTCCTCAGGTGAGAATTCTTTGTTCAGTTCTGAGCCCCATTTTTTAATGGGGTTGTTCGATTTTCTGAAGTCCACCTTCTTGAGTTCTTTATATATGTTGGATATTAGCCCCCTATCTGATTTAGGATAGGTAAAGATCCTTTCCCAATCTGTTGGTGGTCTTTTTGTCTTGTTGACGGTGTCTTTTGCCTTGCAGAAACTTGGGAGTTTCATTAGGTCCCATTTGTCAATTCTCGATCTTACAGCACATGCCATTGCTGTTCTGTTCAGGAATTTTTCCCCTGTGCCCATATCTTCAAGGCTTTTCCCCACTTTCTCCTCTATAAGTTTCAGTGTCTCTGGTTTTATGTGAAGTTCCTTGATCCACTTAGATTTGACCTTAGTACAAGGAGATAAGTATGGATAAATTCGCATTCTTCTACATGATAACAACCAGTTGTGCCAGCACCAATTGTTGAAAATGCTGTCTTTCTTCCACTGGATGGTTTTAGCTCCCTTGTCGAAGATCAAGTGACCATAGGTGTGTGGGTTCATTTCTGGGTCTTCAATTCTATTCCATTGGTCTACTTGTCTGTTTCTATACCAGTACCATGCAGTTTTTATCACAATTTCTCTGTAGTAAAGCTTTAGGTCAGGCATGGTGATTTCACCAGAGGTTCTTTTATCCTTGAGAAGACTTTTTGCTATCCTAGGTTTTTTGTTATTCCAGACGAATTTGCAAATTGCTCCTTCTAATTCGTTGAAGAATTGAGTTGGAATTTTGATGGGGATTGCATTGAATCTGTAGATTGCTTTTGGCAAGATAGCCATTTTTACAATGTTGATCCTGCCAATCCATGAGCATGGGAGATCTTTCCATCTTCTGAGATCTTCTTTAATTTCTTTCTTCAGAGATTTGAAGTTTTTATCATACAGATCTTTCACCTCCTTAGTTAGAGTTACGCCAAGATATTTTATACTATTTGTGACTATTGAGAAGGGTGTTGATTCCCCAATTTCTTTCTCAGCCTGTTTATTCTTTGTATAGAGAAAGGCCATTGACTTGTTTGAGTTTATTTTATATCCAGCTACTTCACCGAAGCTGCTTATCAGGTTTAGGAGTTCTCTGGTAGAATTTTTAGGGTCACTTATATATACTATCATATCATCTGCAAAAAGTGATATTTTGACTTCCTCTTTTCCAATTTGTATCCCCTTGATCTTCTTTTGTTGTCGAATTGCTCTGGCTAATACTTCAAGTAGTATGTTGAAAAGATAGGGAGAAAGTGGGCAGCCTTGTCTAGTCCCTGATTTTAGTGGGATTGCTTCCAGCTTCTCACCATTTACTTTGATGTTGGCTACTGGTTTGCTGTAGATTGCTTTTATCATGTTTAGGTATGGGCCTTGAATTCCTGATCTTTCCAAAACTTTTATCATGAATGGGTGTTGAATCTTGTCAAATGCTTTTTCTGCATCTAACGAGATGATCATGTGGTTTTTGTCTTTGAGTTTGTTTATATAATGGATTACATTGATGGATTTTTGTATATTAAACCATCCCTGCATTCCTGGAATAAAACCTACTTGGTCAGGATGGATGATTGCTTTAATATGTTCTTGGATTCGGTTAGCAAGAATTTTATTGAGGATTTTTGCATCGATATTCATAAGAGAAATTGGTCTGAAGTTCTCTATCTTTGTTGAATCTTTCTGTGGTTTAGGTATCAGAGTAATAGTGGCTTCATAGAATGAGTTGGGTAGAGTACCTTCTACTTCTATTTTGTGAAATAGTTTGTGCAGAACTGGAATTAGATCTTCTTTGAAGGTCTGATAGAACTCTGCACTAAACCCGTCTGGTCCTGGGCTTTTTTTGGCTGGGAGACTATTAATAACTGCTTCTATTTCTTTAGGTGATATGGGTCTGTTTAGATGGTCAACTTGATCCTGACTCAACTTTGGTACCTGGTATCTGTCCAGAAATTTGTCCATTTATTCCAGGTTTTCCAGTTTTGTTGAGTATAACCTTTTGTAGAAGGATCTGATGGTGTTTTGGATTTCTTCAGGATCTGTTGTTATGTCTCCCTTTTCATTTCTGATTTTGTTAATTAGGATTTTGTCCCTGTGCCCTTTAGTAAGTCTAGCTAAGGGTTTATCTATCTTGTTGATTTTCTCAAAGAACCAACTCCTCGTTTGGTTAATTCTTTGAATAGTTCTTCTTGTTTCCACTTGGTTTATTTCACCCCTGAGTTTGATTATTTCCTGCCGTCTACTCCTCTTGGGTGAATTTGCTTCCTTTTTTTCTAGAGCTTTTAGATGTGTTGTCAAGCTGCTAGTATGTGCTCTCTCCCGTTTCTTCTTGGAGGCACTCAGAGCTATGAGTTTCCCTCTTAGAAATGCTTTCATTGTATCCCAAAGGTTTGGGTACGTTGTGGCTTCATTTTCATTAAACTCTAAAAAGTCTTTAATTTCTTTCTTTATTCCTTCCTTGACCAAGGTATCATTGAGGAGAGTGTTGTTCAGTTTCCACGTGAATGTTGGCTTTCCATTATTTATGTTGTTATTGAAGATCAGTCTTAGGCCATGGTGGTCTGATAGGATACATGGGACAATTTCAATATTTTTGTATCTGTTAAGGCCTGTTTTGTGGCCAATTATATGGTCAATTTTGGAGAAGGTCCCGTGAGGTGCTGAGAAGAAGGTATATCCTTTTGTTTTAGGATAAAATGTTCTGTAGATATCTGTTAGGTCCATTTGTTTCATAACTTCTGTTAGTTTCACTGTGTCCCTGTTTAGTTTCTGTTTCCACGATCTGTCCCTTGATGAAAGTGGTGTGTTGAAGTCTCCCACTATTATTGTGTGAGGTGCAATGTGTGCTTTGAGCTTTACTAAAATGTCTTTAATGAATGTGGCTGCCCTTGCATTTGGAGCGTAGATATTCAGAATTGAGAGTTCCTCTTGGAGGATTTTACCTTTGATGAGTATGAAGTGTCCCTCCTTGTCTTTTTTGATAACTTTGGGTTGGAAGTCGATTTTATCCGATATTAGAATGGCTACTCCAGCTTGTTTCTTCAGACCATTTGCTTGGAAAATTGTTTTCCAGCCTTTCACTCTGAGGTAGTGTCTGTCTTTTTCCCTGAGATGGGTTTCCTGTAAGCAGCAGAATGTTGGGTCCTGTTTGTGTAGCCAGTCTGTTAGTCTATGTCTTTTTATTGGGGAATTGAGTCCATTGATATTAAGAGATATTAAGGAAAAGTAATTGTTGCTTCCTTTTATTTTTGTTGTTAGAGTTGGCATTCTGCTCTTGTGGCTGTCTTCTTTTTGGTTTGTTGAGGGATTACTTTCTTGTTTGTTCTAGGGCGTGATTTCCGTCCTTGTATTGCTTCTTTTCTGTTATTATCCTTTGAAGGGCTGGATTCGTGGAAAGATATCGTGTGAATTTGGTTTTGTCATGGAATACTTTGGTTTCTCCATCTATGGTAATTGAGAGTTTGGCCGGGTATAGTAGCCTGGGCTGGCATTTGTGTTCTCTTAGTGTCTGTATAACATCTGTCCAGGCTCTTCTGGCTTTCATAGTCTCTGGTGAAAAGTCTGGTGTAATTCTGATAGGCCTTCCTTTATATGTTACTTGACCTTTCTCCCTTACTGCTTTTAATATTCTATCTTTATTTAGTGCATTTGTTGTTCTGATTATTATGTGTCGGGAGGAATTTCTTTTCTGGTCCAGTCTATTAGGAGTTCTGTAGGCTTCTTGTATGATCATGGGCATCTCTTTCTTTATGTTTGGGAAGTTTTCTTCAATTATTTTGTTGAAGATGTTTGCTGGTCCTTTGAGTTGAAAATCTTCATTCTCATCCACTCCTATTATGCGTAGGTTTGGTCTTCTCATTGTGTCCTGGATTTCCTGGATGTTTTGAGTTAGGATCCTTTTGCATTTTGTATTTTCTTTGACTGTTGTGTCGATGTTCTCTATGGAATCTTCTGCACCTGAGATTCTCTCTTCCATTTCTTGTATTCTGTTGCTGATGCTGGCATCTATGGTTCCAGATCTCTTTCCTAGGGTTTCTATCTCCAGCGTTGCCTCGCTTTGGGTTTTCTTTACTGTGTCTACTTCCACTTTTAGTTCTAGTATGGTTTTGTTCATTTCCATTACCTGTTTGGATGTGTTTTCCTGTTTTTCTTTAAGGACTTCTACCTGTTTGGCTGTGTTTTCCTGCTTTTCTTTAAGGGCCTGTAACTCTTTAGCAGTGCTCTCCTGTAATTCTTTAAGTGACTTATGAAAGTCCTTCTTGATGTCCTCTATCATCATCATGAAAAATGCTTTTAAATCTGGGTCTAGATTTTCAGTTGTGTTGGGGTGCCCAGGACTAGGTGGGGTCGGAGTGCTGCGTTCTGATGATGGTGAGTGGTCTTGATTTCTGTTAGTAGGATTCTTACGTTTGCCTTTCGCCATCTGGTAATCTCTGAAGCTAGCTGTTATAGTTGTCTCTGTTAAGAGCTTGTACTTCAGGTGACTCTGTTAGCCTCTATAAGCAGACCTGGGAGGGTAGCACTCTCCTTGGTTTCAGTGGGTACAGTATTCTCTGCAGGAAAGCACTCTTCTTGCAGGGAAGGTACCCAGATATCTGGTGTTCGAACCGGACTCCTGGCAGAAGTTGTGTTCCACTCACTAGAGGTCTTAGGATCCCGTGAGGAATCCTGTGTGGGCCCTTGCAGGTGTCAGGCAACTCCGCTGGCCAGGAAGCCCTGGGCTGGAGTGGAGCGGAAGGGGCTTTTGTCCGGGGTCAGGCCTGGGCAGTCTGCTTCCCTATGTACCGCAGTCTCAGGTTACGCGTGATTGGATTGGGGCCGGCGCTGTGTTCCACTCACCAGAGGTCTTAGGATCCCGTGGGGAATCCTGTGGGGGCCCTTGCGGGGTGTCAGACAACTCCGCTGGCCAGGAAGCCCTGGGCTGGAGTCGAAATTATTTTTAAAATATATTTTATTAGCATATATTTGTTATATGTAGTAATGGATTTTATTATGATATGTTTCTACATGTATCCTCTACTGTGATAATGTTCATTGCCTGCTTGCCTTCCCACTCCAACTATAAACTTCCTTTTTTGGGGGGGGGGGTTTCGAGACAGGATTTCTCTGTGTATCCCTGGCTATCCTGGAACTCACTCTATAGACCAGGCTGGCCTTGAACTCCGAAATCTGCCTGCCCATTTGTCTTCCAAGTGCTGGAATTAAAAGTATGCACCACCACTGCCCAGATATAACCTTCCTTTTATCAACTAGTTCTCTTTTTACTTCCTCATTTTTTTTCTTTTTGTGATCTGATAACTTTAAGGAGGACTTTTCTTTGAATATAGTTTTTGTTTATTGTATATGGTCTTCACATTTGTGTGTGTGGTGCACTGACACCACACATATATGGAGGTTAGAGGTCAACCTTATAGAATTAGTTCTTTTCTTCCACTTTTATATGAGTTCCAGGGACCAAGTTCAGATTTTTAAGCTTATAAATCAAACCTTTGCCTGCTGAGCCTACTCACTGGCCTCTGGAGTGGTTCCTTATGAAAGCATGGATGAGGGTTTATTTACAGGGGGTACTGGCAACTTACCAGTGACTATATGACTGAAGAAAATGTCATTTTCTCCCCTAGCAACCAAAATTGCCTATAAATTCTCAGAAGGGATGGAGCCCCATGAGTCCTTACCCATCAAAGACAAAACATTGATGGGCTCAATAATGTGTTAGAATGGCAGGTCCTGTTTCAACAGCACACTAGGCCAAGACAGTTCCACGTGGAAGGGGTTTTATTGGGAGGGAGAGACAAGGTGGCAGCAGAAAGAGAAGAGGGGGAGGAGAGAGAGAGAGAGAGAGGGAGGACCGTTCTCCTTATTTATATGGAAAATGACATAATGCTGGTAAAGGTGGGAGGGGAGTCAAGTGGATTCTGGAATATGGTGCCTGTTATATTGGCAACAGGTTTGCATGTCGTGCTGTCACCTATGTGATGTCATAGGTTTGGGAGGTCCTGATGCCAACACTCAATCTTTTGCAGCTAACTACAGCTGTATAAGTGCAGTAGACTATATCACTTCTAAAAGACCACTTCACCCCTCTCACTGACTTACATTCTCTCTACCTCCTCTTTGGAAATGTTCTATAATCTTTGAATGGAATGTTATGAATTTATGCTAAGCATAGTGAAAAGTTTGATTTCTTAAAAGAACTAGTTATGTTATATGATTATATTTTAGCTTTAATCCCAGGTGTAGGATATGAGGCTGCTTCAGATTATCCACCCCTGCTAACTAGAATTGTCTTGTGCTCTAGGAGGGGCATGATTTTTGACACTTGCAGATAACTTGTTTGTAATTCTGGGGACTCATAAGAGGGTACAAATGCAAGAGCCCTGTGAGTGCCAGTGGCAGCTGCTGCTCCCCCTATTGCTGATCCCACTGCTCCTGGTCTCTGCTGCTGCTGGTTCCTCCCGATGCTTTTGCTATTGCTGGAGTGCTGGTTGGAGATATTCTGACAACGGAGATTTGACTTTCCCCAAGGAAATGGATGCCCCTTAATTAACAAGAAGTAGTCTAAAGATGTCTATACCCCCTTTCTCTAGGGATTCAGATAAAATAAGGTTTGGAAGGGTTGTAGGTAATAGAACCCATCAAAGTAGCCACCCTCCAGCACATAAACAAAGCACCCAGTAGTACCCAGATGTGTTCCTAGGCAGAATGGGAAACTTGGTTTCTAATGTTATAGAGGAGATGGTACAAATGGATGAATATACTGTTTCAGGATATCAGAAAAAGATTTATTGTGACTTCTGCTACTGTCCTCTTTCCTGCTTTGCTCCCAGATGAGATGTCTATGTTTTATTTCTCCTCCATTTATTTTTCCTCCTCCTCCTCATCTTTCTCCTTCACCATTTCTTCCTCCTTCTTCTCCTCTTCCTCTTCCTCCTTTTCTTTATATTCCAGTTCAAATAAGGTTGGGAGAATGGCTGAACAATTGGAAAAGTTGTGAGTGGATATGGAGGGCTCTGAGAAACAAAAGATGGATAAAATAGAAGAATCAGAAAGGTCTCTCAATTCTCTCACTTTTGAAAAGATGGAAGAATTGGCTGTGCAACTAGAGAGGTTATGGGTAGAGGTTAAAGCACGTGGGAAGCAAATAGCACTGGAAAAGGTAGAACAGATCAAACCTGGTCACTGAGAACAGGAGCTTCCTGAAGGATGAAAGAAGGAAACAGACTGGGCAAGAAGGCAGATCACCACCCTGATTTGCACTGAGCACTTTCAGTTTCAAGTCCCTGTAGGCCTTGGGCAGGGCAGGGAGCTGAAAGGTGAAGGATCCATTGTAGGGTCACCGGGTTAAAGAGAAGCAGCCCATTTCAAGAAAAAGGGCTAATCTTGAGCCAAGTGCTCTGCTAGAAGAGTGGCCTGAAATTATGAAATCACCATCAGTTTTTTTTTTCAATAATTGTGCAGCACATGCCTGCTAATGATCTGATCATGATTATCATGAGATAACATGATTTCCAATAGAAATGATAGAACTGAAGTATTTTAATGAGGCTATCATTTCTTGTAGAATGCATTCTCCTTAGGTTAAACAAATACTAAGTAACTGGGCTACCCAAAGTATAGTTACTTCCCAAGATTGGAAGTATTTGGTAATAGTTGTGCATATAAAACCTAGCCATCAGGAAGGAAGCTTCCCACCTCAGTTCCAGATCGGTTTTTATACATCCTGCAACAAAAGCATGTAGTATCTTTAGTAACAGAGTCTTACCATCAAAGTTTGATTAGCAAACAATAGCAATACATTTTTTCTGTATTGTTTTGAGGCCCAGAGTTGCCTTCCTAGCCAACAAGTCACATGATAGCCTTACCCTTTAGCTTTGCCACTTGCAGCACACACTGACTCTTTCTGGAGCCAACTCTACTCCAAGTATGTGCTTCCATTAGCTGGAACCCTATGGTTCTGAAATTTTCATTATTTTGGTGTCAACTTAAACTTTACTTATCCACCCTCATTCAGTGGCCTCTAAAAGGCTCCTAGCAGAGACTTTGACTTAACCACACATTGCTTGACATTTGTGGCTCTGAAATTTTGGATGATGGATACAATTGCCAAGTTCTGCTGATGCTTAGCATAGAGTTTGTCCACTTGGACGACAAATATAGTTCCTCAGGTTTCCAATACATGTCGTTTTTGTCTTTCTCACTATGAATTGTAATCACCCTTGTCATAGGTTTAATCCAGAACTCTATTTCCAGTAGAAGTCTTCTTCTCCTTCTCCCCCTCCTCTTCCTCCTTCTCTCTCTTTCTTTCTTTCTTTCTTTCTTTCTTTCTTTCTTTCTTTCTTTCTTTCTTTCTTTCTTTCTTCCTTTCTCTCTCTCTCTCTCTCTCTCTCTCTCTCTCTCTCTCTCTCTCTTCATTTTAGTGCTTAAAGTTGAATTCAGAGCCTTTGACATGTGAAACATATGATCTACCACTAAGTTATATCCCCCAGGCCTTTTCATGGAAGATTTCAGGACAGATATGGAAGAAGTTCATTAAAGTACTATAATGTTTGGCATTTTGATGGATGGTATGATATAGTCATACAAAAACAGGTACTAAAATCAATATCTGTTCAGAGTATCTTAATCTGTAACCAAATAAAAGTATGTAGCAGTAACTCTTGCTATTCCTTTTAGTTAACTAAGAAACATACAAAATTTTATGTTCACCAAATAATTTATGATATCATTATACCAACAAACTATAAGCAATAAGACAGTCATCTATAAGCACAGAACTAATGAAATAAACATCAATTAAATTAAGTAACATGCTGCCATCTTTACATTGTGTTCTAGAGTGATTTTCATGATGTATCTTTATGTAGAGCCATAATTTCACCTACCTACCCACCAAATACCCAAGCCATAGCTCAGCCTAGTGACCTTCAATATTACATCTTCTAGTAGGAATATACAAGACTTTGTTACGGAGAGTCAGTTGAACGATGCAGTCCTGGCCAAAGAAGTTTCAGTGGATAAGAATTTCAGTATGTGGCATAGAGACTGTTTTTGTAGTATTTTGGGGGAAAACATGGCTGCTTTTTCCCTTGTCTGAAGAGCTTACCCGAGGATGAGATGAAGAGACTCAGATTAATTGCACTGACAAAAGAAATCTCAGAAATGCCAGTCATAGACTTTATTCTCTGGTTAACTCACTTGAAGAGCACTTAGAGCATAGCAAGCTTAGAAAGAAAAAAATATAATATAATATAATATAATATAATATAATATAATATAAATGTATATTATATAGTTTAATTATGAAAAGGGCACCAGGAAGTGTAATAAAGCTGAATCCTGTGTTCAAAGATACTAAATTGAATTAAGGGAGTGGTAGCCTTGAGGCAAGATCCCACTCAGTTAAAATTAGATCCAGTCATGGTGGCACAAACTTTAATCCCAGGAGACAAAGCCAAGCAGATCTCTGAGTTCAAGGCCAGCCTGTGACAGAGCAAGTCCTAGGTGAAGGGAAGCTTAAATTCAGGCATGGTAATATACAACTTTAACCCCAGGAGACAGGCATGCAGATATCTGAGTTCAAGGTCAATATACAGAGCAAGATCCAGGACAGCCAAGCTTAGGCATGGAAGAAACTAGAATAGAGAAAGCTGGTGATAATGTAATAGAACAAAGCTCCA
Organism: Mus musculus; assembly: GCF_000001635.26. NCBI lineage: Eukaryota > Metazoa > Chordata > Mammalia > Rodentia > Muridae > Mus > Mus musculus. Next base: position 50,358,163 of record NC_000076.6, on the reverse strand, counting down.
GCCTCACCAAAGAGGAGAACTTGGCAGCTTTGGCCATGTGGCTCTGGCTTTATAGTCAAGAGAAAAAGAGAATCCTAGGAAAATTGATGCTGATTAGCTGGAGCTATGAAATTAGTGGTAATTAAGAAGAGACCAGTATCACTGAGGTGAAATAGTCTTGGTAATGTTTTCTGAGAACACAAAAAAAGCTGTGCTCCAGAGATTGACAAGGTTGTACCTCTTGCTGCAGCTGGACTTGGTAATGTGGAAGAGTCACCCTGGTGGTACTGGTTTTGAAGGCATGAAGGGGTCATGAAGAGCAACTGAGTCTTGGCACTTCCTACTAGAAGATGTAATATTGAAGGTCACTAGGCTGATCTATGACTTGGGTATTTGGTAGGTAGGTAGGTGAAATTATGGCTCTACATGAAGATACATCATGAAAATCACTCTAGAACACAATGTAAAGATCCCTCTCCCCTGTATGGCAGCATGTTACTTAATTTAATTGATGTTTATTTCATTAGTTCTGTGCTTATAGATGACTGTCTTATTGCTTATAGTTTGTTGGTATAATGGTATCGTAAATTATTTGGTGAACATAAAATTTTGTATGTTTCTTAGTTAACTAAAAGGAATAGCAAGAGTTACTGCTACATACTTTTATTTGGTTACAGGTTAAGATACTCTGAACAGATATTGATTTTAGTACCTGCTTCTGGCCATAATAGAATCTGTGCCTGCACCAAAGACCTTTAAAGTTTAATTTTCAAAAATCATTCGTTACAACTTTAGTCATTCAAGTACTAAACCATGAAAATTTAGGAAGATTTTCAAATAGACTTTAAAATATTTTATTTTTAATTGTATGTATATGTGTGTGCTTGTTTATTTGAGCACAATGCTCACAGTGGTCAGAAGAGGGCACGGGACCTCTGGAGCTGGAGTTACAAGTGGTTCTGAGCAACCTAATGTGGAGGTTAGGAACTATGGTCATATCCTCTGAAGGAGGAGTACATGCTCTGAACTGCTAAGCCATCTCTCTAGCCCTCAGATGTACTTTTAAACGTGTGATCTTACAAAAACTGTTGACTTTGGAGTCACAGTTGGCCTTACCAATGAAAGGAAATCACTGCCCTACATTGAAGAAAAAAATAGGCTGATAGCCAAGAAAAACTGTCTGATACTCTTCTGTTATTGAGATTGTCTTTATTCTGTCTACAGTCTTGAGGTTTGAATGGCCAGGTCATTGAACAGAACAGTAAATTGTCCTAGAAAAAATATGATACACCTAAAGCTTCCAAGAAGATTAATGTACCAGAAATAAAAAGTCCTTTATAATGAGATACACTTGCTATTGATGCTGCTGCTGTTATTTTAGGCTATTCTGGGCATTGTCTTTCCCGTAAAGATGTCTGTTTGGGAAATTGTATTTAGGTCAGATGACAGCTGAGTCAAACTGACATCTTAAAGTTGTAGGAGAAAGACTACAGATATTTAAAGAACAAAACAACCCAAAAACCTAGACACAACAGACCATGCCTTCCTGTGGCAGAAACACTACCTTCCTGAGTCTGCAGAATGAAGACCCCTCATTGCCCTCATTGTTTTTGAAACCTTTTGCCTCCATTACAGTTTTTCTTTAAGTTTCACTAACATCAATGTTTACCTTAAATAATTTCCAATTATTTAAAAGGCTTGAAACCAAGTGGTTCATTAGAACAGAACCCTACAATCTCAGTAAAATAATTTATGTAATTAGGAAGAAAGTCCTCTGTACAAACAGTGATGATTTTGTGCAGTAATGATAGAGAGTGAATCCAACACTTTGTCATTGTAGAACAACCTATAAGGAAAACCAGTGGAAATGCTATGATTCAAGGAAGAAGTATAAACATGTTTTTTTTTTAATTTAAATGGTCTTAAACCTGAGGAAGCTTATTTGAGATTATAAATAACAACAACAACAACTAGTTAGAGGACTTTAAAATGAAAGAACAGAAATTAATGCACACCCTCTGTGAAGAGTTTTCTTTATTCCAAATAGTGGCTTTCATTTTTTAATGACTTATCTTTATTTATGATTGCACTTCAAAGCATCTGTGTTGAATTGATTTGATCTATTACCTCAATTTTTGTTGTTTTCTTTTTCTTTATCTTCTTTTTTCCTTTCCTCCAATGTCAGTGAACTTTTTACCTTGTTAGGCACTGGCAATCTTAGTTTTCATTTTATTATGAGAGTATGCTGTGTATTAGCAAACAATTGTTGCCTAACTTCATTAAAAGTATGTGCAGATTACATTGCCAACTATATAAAATACATTTATGCCACCTATTTAACAAGTTTTGAGCCCACATACTCTCTGTTGAGGACAATGGAACTGTAGTACCAAATACAGAGGAAATGAACAATAGCCATGATAGCAATATTTTTGGACAATGTCATGTTTCTGTTAGGTCTTTAATCTTCTTTTGCATATATCAACACACTTTTAAAAGTTCTGTGTTTCAGCATAGTGACTAGAAAGTATATTTAGAGGTGTGCTTGGCACAATCCAGTGAAATTTTAGTTGAAATGTATTATAAATGAGTTATCTGTTTTCTTCTAGGTCTGTAGTTCTATTACTGATAAATGCAAAGCTGCAACTTTCCAATCTGCGAGATGAATAGAAAAATTATGTTACCTGTTTTTACATCCCATGATTCTGTTTGGCTTTTGAATGAATATAATTTTGTGAAGTATCACTTTAATAATTTTCCTATATAGTCCATTGAAAGAGGTTTTTGAATTTTAGATGTAATTTTTCTTTGAAAAAGTGCATTATTTGCTTAGTGAACTGGTAAAGATTTTCAGTTATGTACTGTCACTGAGGTAGCACACACTTGTAAAATGCAAAATTACATCACAATTATTTAATACCCTATATAGCTTTTAAGAACTGTGTCAGTAGAAGATGACCGATATAGAAAGCTGTTAACTGAATGAATGAAATAGCAGGATTCTATGCTTTGTAGATGAGCAGTAACAAGAAAGGTATTGGAATTCAGCAATAAACTTTTATCTTGCTTGAGAAATAGTAAATGATGCTGCACTTTACTCAAGGTCCTCAGGGGTGGTGTTGAAAAGACAGTAAAGTTATTTCCTGTCTTCAAGGAGCTTCAAACTGATGGGGAGAAGAAACTACAAAAGTAACTGTCATACTACAATATAAGTTCAATAATAAATAATTACAAAAACAGTCGTAGAATTACTGGAAGAGATTTTTCATGAAAAAAAAAGATAAAAAGATTAAAAAGGCTTCAAGACAGAGCCAGAAAGATGAGAAGTGTTCTGTAATTTGAAAGGAATATATAGAGAATACATTGCTGGAAATAATTTAACAAGTGAAGCAAAGGAGTATAAGGCAAGTAAAGACCTTTGAATACAAACAAGAACTCTGTTTGCTAAAGAATAGGCATATGAAATGATAAAGTGAAATGAGTGAAATAGTCAATAAATGAAAATATTGTCAAGTCTTGTTTCTTGTCTTAGAGTACAATGGACAATATTTTATGATTTTGCAAATGCCATGTATTAGAAAGGAAAATTCCTGTTATAGACATGTTAAGAGGTTATAAATGGATATACTTTGTCAAATTCCTATTTTGTATCACTTGGTAGGTAGAAGGTTATTTTTGTTGTTGTTGTAAGTATGCTAAATCACTCTGTTGCCATTGAAGCTTGAATTGATCTTGTCTTTTCAGGGTGTGCCCCACTTAATGAGGAGTCACTGTTTTATGTTCCTGACATCCTTTTTCTTTTTCCTCAGCCTTTGTCCAACTAGAGACCCAATTCATGGGCAAACACCTATCCCTGACACTATTAATGATACTTTGTTTTGCTTGCAGAGAGGAATCTTGCATTGCTGTCCTCTGAGAGGCTCCACAGACACAGACACCCACGCAGGCAAACAGTGGATGGAACTTGGGGGAGTCTAAGAGTTTGGGAAGGATTAAGGGCCCATGAAGGGATAGGAACTCTACAGGAAGATCAACAGAGTCTGCTAACCTGGGGCTCTCAGAGATTGAACCACCTACCAAAGAGTACACATGGATTGGGCTTAGGCCTTCTGCACATACATAGCAGATATACATCTTGGCCTTCAAGTGGGTCCAGAACAACTGGAGCAGGGGCTATCGCAAAAGCTGTTGCCTGTTTGTGGAATATGTTCTATCTGGACTGCCTTGTCTGACCTCAGTAGTAAAGGATGCACCTAGCAGCGAAGAGAGTTGATATGCCATGTCAGGGAGACATATACATACATACTTTTTTTTTTGCATCATTCATAAAACCTTCCATGGCCTTATAATTTTTTGTCTGTTTTGTCAGAGATACATTAAAATATTTGTGAATCCAGATTTCTTTATATACATTTATATTTCTGCTATCATTTGATTTGTATAGTTTTGTGTACTTTATAGCCATTATACTTTTAAATAATGAGATGTAAAATGACTATAATATTCTGTAATATAAACTTTATTTTTCTGATTCTAATTTAACTATGGTAATAGCTTCAACTTGAAGTAATTTCCTCCTAACATTTATATAGACATAGCACCTTTTAAAAATACCTTTTCTCATGATTCCAATTATTTATTTTATACCAGTGGTATTAGAGTACATCTTATGTGTATTAAATATAACCAATAGCATATAGTTTAATGCTCTTTGAAAAATGGATGCTTCCTGAAATCATCAATACAAAGTATACATATAAAATATTTTCACTGTCCTCTATCATTCAGTTCTCTGATATTTTGGTGCTTTATGGAACTTAATATAACTTTTGTCATTAATTCCTAGTTTCTTAAGAATCAAGAAATTGGAGTTATACAAAAATCAATACAACCATTGAACATTGTTGTATATAAAAGTTTTGTCTTGTTATGTGTTTGAGACCATCAATACTGTTGCATGTTTCAGCAATTTCTTTTATTCAGTTGTTGAATAGTGTCTCTTTAGATGTATCACTTTCTGTTCATTTATTTTTTGATAAATATCAGAATTAGCTGTAGTTTTTAGTTATTCCACATAAAACAGAAATATTTTTGAATTAATATTTATGAAATGTGTTATATTTTGAGAAGTATAGGCCACATGCTTTAGGAATATCAAAAGTTTTTTGTGGAATGTGTAGTAGCAATGCTCTAATGGAGGCCACAATAGTACTAGAAGATAGAGAACCCCCTTCCCATGGCTCCATATCATAGCCCAAAATTCCAGAAGACTACTCATGCTCTACAGAGCCCATGCTGGTACCAGGAATCCCAGAAGATAACCTGACATGCTGCTACTCAGAACTCCTGAGGTCAAGCTCACACTCAAACCACAGGGGCTTCACCTATTTCCAGAACCCCAAAACATCAGAGGCAATGCTAATACTTAAAATTCCAATGGTAATGCAGGTGGCCAAAACCACAGCAGAGGTACCCTACTGAACCTGAAGACTCTCTGGTCACGAGAACTACAGCGGTCTCTGGCCAGAATATCCAAAAGGAAACAGAAAACATGGAAGAAAGCAGCCATCCAACAAAGACAGTCTCAGAAATCAGCACCTAAACCTATAATTAACCCCAGAACAAAAGTTAAGAGGCCAGCACAGCAAAACAATACTCAATATCCAGTGCAATATGGCATGACTATAGCTCAGCTGTCCTACTGCAGCAAGCCCTGGATAATCCAACTTAGCTGGAAAACAAGAAAATCCCCATGAAATTAATTTTATAAAGATAATAGAGGTCCTTAAAGAAGAAATAAATAAATCCCTTAAATGAATCCAGCAAAACACAAACAATTGTAGGAATTGATTTATCAGCCTTAAAGAAAGCCGAGAAAAAGCAAACAAGTGAAATAAATAAATAAGAAGAAGTATAAGCAATAAAGAAACAAAAAGTGAGGGAATCCTGGAAATGTAAAATCTGGGTAAGCAAACAAACTACAGACACAAGCAACACCAACAGAATACAGAGATGGAAGAGACAATCTCAAGCATGGTAGATATAATAGAAGAAATAGATACACTGGTCAAAGAAAATGTGAAATTTAAGCAAAATCCTGACACAAATATCCATTAAATCTTGGACAGTATGAAAAGACCAAACCTAAGAATAATAGGAATAGAAGAAGAGTTTCATCTCAAAGACCCAGAAAATATTTTTAGTGAAATCACAAAGAAAAATTTCCTAACCTTAGGAAGGGCATGCCTAGAAAGGTACAAGAAGCTTAGAGAACACCAAATAGTTTGAATCATAAAAGAAATATTCCATTTCTGCCCATGGTCACACAATAACCAAAACTTTAAGCATGAAGAAAAAAGAAAGAATATTAGAAGCTGCAAGAAAAAAATGTCCAAATAATATAAAGGCAGACCTACTAGGATTACACCAGACTTCTCACAGAAGACTCTAAAATCCAGAAGGCAGAGGGCTTACAGACCCTAGGAGACTACAGATGCCAGCCCAGACTACTATTTCCAGCAAATTTCCAATCACTATAGATGAAGAAAGGAAAATATTCTATGACAAAATCAAATTTAAACAATACCTATCCACAAATTCATCCCTAACAAAAAGGTCCTAGAAGAAAAATTCCACTCCAAGGCTGAAAATTATACCCATGGAAACACAGGAAATAAATAATCTTAACACAAGGAAACCCAAAATATCTGATGCACACACACACACACACACACACACACACACACACACACCATCACCATAACCAACAGCAAAATAATGGGACTTAGCAATCATTGGTCATTAATATACTGTCTCAATATCAATAACTCAGTTCTTCAATAGAAAAACACAAGCTAACAGAATGGATGCAAAAACAGGAAGCATCCTACTGTTACAACCAAGGAACATACCTCAACATCAAAGATTGACATTACCTCAGAGTAAAAGACAGATTTCTAAGCAAATGGACCCTAGGAAAAAAAAGCTTGTGTAGCCTTTCTAATATCTAACAAAATAGACTTCAAACCAAAATTAACTAAAAGAGATGAAAAGGACACTTTATACTCATCAAAGGAAAAAAATATGCCATAATGACATCTAAATTCTTAACAACTATCCTTCAAACGGAATGGCACCCATATTTGTAATAGAAACATTACTAAAGCTTAAATAATACATTGAACTCCACACACTAATACTGGAAGACTTCTATACCTGTCTCTCAGCAATGACAGGTCATCTATACAAACACTAAATAAAGAAATAATGGAGTTAACAAATATTATGTATGAAATTAACCTAACAGATATCAAGAGAACATTTCACCCAGACATAAAAGAATATACTTTCTTCTTAGAAGCTCATGGATCTTTCTCCAAAATTGACTACATTAGTTGCAAAGCAGGTCTCAATAGGTACAAGAAAGTTAAAGTAACCCCTTGTAACCTAAGAGACAATTCTTTCTGTTGTTGAATTTCAAGAACAATAGAAAACCCATAAACTTATGAAAACTGAATAACTCTGTTGAATGACTGATGGGTCAGGAAGAAATAATGAAAGAAATTGCGTTCTAGTCTCCATTTGTGCTCTGTACCTAAGGCTGTCCCATAGAGCTCCATATACAAATCCCACCAGGAATTCTCTCACTCCTAAGCTCAGAGGTAAAATCACCACTTTTGCACTAATTACTGTTCAAAGTACGACCTGCCAGGCGCATACAGGGCAAAGGAACAGGGGAGCAGCTGGGGACAGGATCCTTCCAGTCTCCATGTGTGCTCTGGACCCACAACCCTCCACCCACAAATCCCTCCAGGAGCAAGCTCTTCTCCCAGGAGTGCTGGCATACCTAAGATCACAGGCTCACAGGCTCACAGAAGGGACAAGCTCCAGTTAGAGACAGCAAGACCAACTAACACCAGAGAAAACCAGATGGCAAGAGGCAAGCATAAGAACATAAGCAACAGAACCTAAGGTTACTTGTTATCATCAGAACCCAGTTCTCCCACCACAACAAGTCTTGGATACCCCATCACATCAGAAAAGCAAGATTCAGATTTAAAATCACTTCTCATGATTATGATAGAGGACTTTAAGAAGGACATCAATAACTCCATTAAGGAAATACAGGAGAACACAGGCAAACAGGTAAAAGCACTTAAAGAGGAAACACAAAAATCCATTAATGAATTACAGGAATACACAATCAAACAGGAATTGAAGAAAACCATCCAGGATCTAAAAATGGAAATAGAAACAATAAAGAAATCACAAAGGGCCAGAGTGATGGCATAGTGGTTAAAAGCACTGACTGTTCCTTTCAAATTCCCAGCAACCATATAGTGGCTCACAACCATCTGTCATGGGATGAGATGCCCTCTTATGGTGTGTCTGAAGATAGCAACAGTGTACTCACATACATTAAATAAATAAGTAAATATTAAAAACAAAACAAAACAAAGAAATCACAAAGAGAGGTGAACCTTGAAATAGAAAACCTAGGAAAGAGATCAGGAGTCATAGATGCAAGCATCACCAACAGAATTCAAGAGATAGAAGAGAGAATCCTCAGGTGCAGAAGATACCATAGAAAACATTGACACAACAGGCAAAGAGAGTACAAAATGAAACAACTCCTAACCCAGGAAATCCAGGACACAATGAAAAGACCAAACCTAAGGATAATAGGTATAGATGAGACTGAAGACTTTCAACTTAAAGGGCCAGTAAGTATCTTCAACAAAATTATAGAAGAAAACTTCCCTAACCTAAAGAAAGAGATGACCAAGAACATACAAGAAGCCTACAGAACTCCAAATGGACTGGACCAGAAAAGAAATTCCTCCCTTGACATAATAGTCAACACACCAAATGCACAAAACAAGGAAAGAATATAAAGAGCAGTAAGGGTCAAGTAATATATAGAGGCAGACCTATCAGAATTACACCAGACTTCTCAACAGAGACTATAAAAGCCAGAAGATCCTGAGCAGGTATCATATAGACCCTAAGAGAACAAAAATGTCAGTCCAGGCTTCTATACCCAGCAAAGTTCTCAATTACCATAGATGAAGAAAACAAGATATTCCATGACAAAACCAAATTTACACACTATCTTTCCATAAATCCAGCCCTACAAAGGATAATCGATGGAAAACTTCAACACATGGAGGGAAACTACACCCTAGAAAAAACAAGAAAGTAATCTTTCAACAAACCCAAAAGAAGATAGACACACAAATTTAATTCCATCTCTATCAACAAAAATAACAGTAATCAACAATCATTATTCCTTAATATATCTTAACATCAATGTACTCAATTCCCCAATAAAAAGATATAGGCTAAGAGACTGGATATATAAACAGGACCCAGCACTTTGCTGCATACAGGAGATGCACCTCAGTGACAGAGACAGACACCATCTGTGAGTAAAAGGCTAGAAAAAATATTTCCAAACCAATGGTCCCAAGAAACAAGCTAGAATAGCCAGTCTAATATCAAAAAAATTGACTTTCAGCCAAAAGTTATTAAAAAAGAAACTCATCAAAGGAAAAATCACCAAGGTGAACTCCCAATTCTAAAAATTTTTGCTCCAAATGCCAGGGCACCCACATTCATAAAAGAAACTTTTTTAAAGCTCAAAGCATACACTGCACCTTACAATCACAATCAGTCACAAAAGAGCCTCAACAGATACAAGAATATTGAAATAATCCCATGAATCCTATTGGATCACCATGGACTAAGGCTGGTTTTCAATAACAACAGAAACAACAGAAAGCCCACATACACATGGAAGTTGAACAATGCTCTACTCAATGATAACTTGGTCAAGGGAGAAATAAAGAAATTAAAGACTTTTTAGAATCCAATGAAAATGAAGGCATAACATACCCAAACTTAGGGGACACAATGAAAGCAGTGCTAAGAGGAAAACTCATAGCTCTGAGTGCCTCCAAAAAGAAACTGGAGAAATCATACACTAGCAGCTTGACATTACATCTGGCAGTTCTAGAACAAAAAGAAGCAGATACAGTGAAGAGAAGTAAATAATCAAAATAATCAAACTCAGGGCTGAAATCAACCAAGTAGAAACAAAAAGAACTATATAAAGAATCAACAAGTTTTTGTTGTTGTTGTTGTTGTTGTTTGTTCTGTTTTTTTGAGAAAATAAACAAGATAGATAAACCCTTAGCCAGACTAACCAGAGGGTATAGAAACAGTATCCAAATTAATAAAATCAGAAATGAAAAAGGAGATATAACAACAGAAACTGAGGAAATTAAAAAAAATCATCAGATCCTACTACAAAAGCCTATGCTCAATAGATCTGTAAAATCTGGATGAAATGGACAATTTTCTAGTCGATACCAGGTACCAAAGTTAAATCAGGATCAGATAAACCATCTAAACAATCCCAAACCCGTAAAGAAATAGAAGTCATTAAAAGTCTTGCAACCAAAAAAGCCCAAAATGAGGTGGGTTTAATATGGAATTTCATCAGACCTTTAAAGAAGACCTAACACCAATACTCTTCAAACTATTCCACAAAATTTAAAGAGATGGAACACTACACAATTCATTCTATGAAGTTGCAATCATGCTTATATCTAAGCCACACTAACTCCCAACAAAGAAAGAGTACTTCAGACCAATTTTCTTTATGAATATTGATGCAAAAATACTCAATAAAATTCTCACTAATTGAAGTCAAGAACACATCCAAATGATCATTGACCATGATCAAGTAAGCTTCATCCCAGGGTTGCAGGAATTGTTTAATATATGGAAATCCATCAATGTAATCCTCTATATAAACAAACTCAAAGGAAAAAAAATGAACATTTCACTAGATGCTGAAAAAGCATCTGCCAAAATTCAAAATCCCATCATTATAAAAGTCTTGAAGATCAGGAATTTAAGGCCCATACCTAAGCTTAGTGAAAGCAATATACAGCAAACCAGTAGCCAGCATCAAACTAAATGGAGAGAAACTTGAAGCAATCCCACTAAAATCTGGTACTAGACAAGGCTGTCCACTCTCTCCCTACCTACTCATATAGCACTCAAAGTCTTAGCCAAAGCAATTAGATAACAAAAGGAGGTCAAAGGGATACATATTGGAAAGGAAGAAGTCAAAATATTACTATTTGCAGATGATATGATAGTTTACTTAAGTGACTCCAAAAATTCCACCAGAGAATTCCTAAAGCTGATAAACAACTTCAGCAAAGTTGCTGGGTATAAAATTAACTCTAACAAATTGGTAGCCTTCCTCTATTCAAAGGATAACAAGTCTGAGAAAGAAATTAGGGAAACAACACCCTACACAATAGTCACAAATAAAATTAAATACCTTGCTGTCACTCTAACCAAGCAAGTTAAAGATCTGTACAACAAGAATTTTAAGTCTCTGAAGAAAGAAACTAAAGATCTTAGAAGATGGAAAGATCTCCCGTGCTCATGGATTGGCAGGATTAATATTATAAAGGTGGCCATCTTGATGAAAGCAATCTACAGATTCAATGCAATCTTCATCAAAATTCCAACTCAATTCTTCATAGAGTTAGAGCAATTTGAAAATTCATCTGGAATAACAAAAAACCCAGGACAATGAAAACTATTCTCAACAATAAAAGAACTTTTTGGGGAATCACCATTCCTGGCCGTAATCTCTACTGCACAACAATAATGATAAAAACTGCATGTATTGGTACAGAGACAGGCAGGTAGATCAATGGAACAGAACTGACCCAGAAATGAACACACACACGTATTATCACTTGATCTTGGACAAAGGAAATGAAAACATCCAGTGGAAAAACAGACATTTTCAACAAACGTTGCTGGTTCAGATACACTAAAACTAATATAAGAGAAATTGGGGATGAGCCTTGAACACCTGGTCAATCATCAAATGGGACCTCATAAAATTGCAAAGCTACTGTAAGGCAAAGGAAAATGTGAGGAGCCGCCCTCACATTCGCCATTACAAGATGGCGCCGACATCCTGTGTTCTAAGTAGTAAACAAATAATCTGCGCATGTGCCGGGATAGTTTTCCACTCCATGTGCTTTGCCTTCCCCATGACAATAACTCGGCCGATGGGCTGCAGCCAATCAGGGAGCGACATGTCCGAGGCGGAGGACAATTCTCCATAAAAGGGACAGGGTTTTGCCATTCGCTCTCTTGCTCCTGAAGAAGTAAGCAATAAAGCTTTTGCCTCAGAAGATTCCAGTTGTCCTGAGTGTGTTCTTGCTGGCGGGGACAAAAGCTCGGGATAGGAAACTATCAATAGGACAAAATGGCAACTGTCTTAGGGTTTTACTGCTGTGAACAGACACAATGACCAAGGCAAGTCTTATAAATGACAACATTTAATTGGGGCTGGCTACAGGTCCAGAAGTTCAGTCCATTGTCATGAAGGCGGGAGTATGGCAGCATCCAGGCAGACATGGTACATGAGAAGCTGAGATTTCTAGATCTTTATCTGAAAGCTGCTAGTGGAAGACTGACTCCCAGACACCTAGGGTGAGGGTATTAAGCCAATGCCTACCATGACACACCTACTCCAAAAGGCCACACCTCCTAATAATAGGGCCATTCCCTGGGCCAACATTGTACAAACTATCACAGCAACCAACATATTGGGAAAAGATCTTTACCAATCTTACATCCGATAGAGGGCTCATCTTCAGTATACACAAAGAACTCAAGAAGTTAGACTCCAGAGAACCAAATAACCCTATTAATAAGTGGGATACAGAGCTAAACAAAGAATTTTCAACTGAGGAAACTCGAATGGCTGAGAGCACCTAAAGAAATGTTCATCATCCTTAGTCATCAAGGAAATGCAAATCAAAACAACCCTGAGATTCCACCTCACAACAGTCAGAATGGCTAAGATAAAAATTCAGGTGACAGCAGATGCTGGCAAGGATGTGGAGAAAGAGACACTCCTCCATTGTTTGCAAACTGGTACAACCACACTGGAAATCAATTTGGTGGTTCTTTAGAAAATTGGACATAGTATTACCTAAGGACTGAGCGACACCACTCCTGGGCATATACCAAAATGTATCTCCAACATATAACAAGGACATGTGCTCCACTATGTTCTCAGCAGCCTAATTTATAATAGGCAGAAGGTGGAAACAACTCAGATGTCCTTCAACATAGGAATGATACAGAAATTGTGGTACATTTACACAACAGAGTACTATTCAGCTATTAAAAACAATGAAATCATGAAATTCTCTTCAGCATTTTTTATTTAAGTTTTATTGCATTATGATGAGAAAAGATACATCATTTCAATTTATCTGAATTTGTTAACATTTAAACACATATTTTGAGTAAATAGAGAGGCTCTTGGTTCTGAGTAGGGGAATGCATGGGTGGGGAGGCAGGTTTGGGTAGGGGAACACTCTTATAGAAGTAGGGGGAGGGAGGATGAGCTAGGGGGTTTTGTGGGTAGGGGAATGGGAAAGGTGCTAACATTTGAAAAGTAAATAAAAATATGCAATTATATATATATATATATATATATATATATATAAAATAGCATTTTAGCATTTTCTTGGTGCCTGATCAGGATTACTGAGAGAAATATGCATAATTTTAACTATAGCAAGTTTATAATTAAAATATCTGCGCCGGGCAGTGGTGGCACATGCCTTTAATCCCAGCACTTGGGAGGCAGAGAGACAGTCAGATTTCTGAGTTCGAGGTCAGCCAGGTCTACAGAGTGAGTTCCAGGACAGTTATGGCTATAAGAGAAACCCTGTCTCGAAAAACAAACAAACAAAAAAATATCTGCAAACAGAAGGACTGAGGTATGGAAGAAAAAATACATACCTTTCCTTTAAAAGTTTAGTCTTTGTTAGTTCAGTAAGGGTCATTTGTGGTCTAGGAGACAGTGCTGGCTGACTTATTTCGGTGAGAAAACGTCAAATTGGGGAAGTTGTGTGTATTTGTATTTTGCTTTGTCTTTTTAAAACAAAGTTTTATATCTAGACTGCCTTAGAACTCACTATGTATCCCACATTGGCCTTGAACATCTAGAAACCTTCTTGTTTTAGTGTTCAAAGTGTTGGTTGAAGGTTTGAATAACCACACCCAATTCTGAATTTGTCTATGTTGTGTAAGATTGCTTTATCATATTATCTCATCTTAGAAAATTGACATTTAAATATTATAAATTAATAAATTGAAGTCTAAGTGTATTTCTTAAATAAGATGTATATAGTCATGGCTGTAGTCAAAATTTTTATGTTAGATTGATTGGCTATGTGTATTTGAGAATGCTCCCTGATCTTTCCTGTTACAATTTCCTATCTGGAGCCTATCAGGCCCTGTTGTTTAGGGGGTTATAGTAAGGATTCAAAATTTACTGTGGTGTACTTAAAATCTATGTGTACTAATTTTCACAATTTATAAGCACCAACAAATAATTTGCTAACAAAATAAACACATTTTATAAACATACACATGAGAACAGATCATGAGTTTATCACGTGTGTTGAAAATTTTGAATGAGTATTTGTGGATCTGCAATGTAGGTAGTTTTTCTCAGGAGATTTACACTACTATTATATGTATATATTTAGCATTTGGATAAAAGATAAAAATAGGAGCTTTTCAAAGTTACATATTGAAATTTATACTTTAATTTAAAAATCTTTACATTGCAATTTAGAATCATTAAAGTGTTGTGAAGAAAAATTATGCTTATTTTTCTCATGATAAAACACATGAAATAAAAGGAGGACATGACTACTCCTAATATATATATATATATATATGTATATATATATATATATATATATATAGAGAGAGAGAGAGAGAGAGAGAGAGAGAGAAGGTAGAAAGAAGGCAGAGGGCCAGTTTAGGTAGAACTTGGCTGACAGGCTAAACTGGACTATGAGAGAAGAGAAGGGAAAGAGCACAAGAGAGGGACTGCTGAACTAGAAAGTTAGCTAGGCAAAGAAGCTGATATAGCCAAAATGGCTGAGTTATCAGGTTAGGGAAAAAGAAGTGGGAGCCCTGCCCCCAGGATGAAAAGTCTAGGGTAGGATGTAGGGTAAGAAGTGCTGGATGAAGCCACAGGTACCGAATAAGTTTTGTCCTGGGTTTGAAATATAACAGTAGATTCTTGGTTCATATTATCAGTTCAATAAATGTCAGGTGAATGCTCAATTAACAGTCCAGTTGCTTTTTTTCCCTTGTGATATCTTTTTATTGCATGTAGCTATTGCGAAACCAAGGACTGTAGTCATGTAACCCAGGATATGTTAGAACTTGTTTGCTAGATATCTGGCATAGATAATATGCAAAAATATGTTGATCAAGTCTTCATGTTCAGCAAAGATGTCTAAGAGGGTTTGGAAAGTGGATGCTGTGGTATGAATGAGAATGATTTCCATGGGCTCACACATTTAAATACTTTGTCCTGAGTTGGTGGAACTATTTAGGAAAGATTGGGAGGTATAACTTTGGGGGTTATAAGAAGTTTGTCATTGGGAGTGGACTTTGAGGTTTCAAAAGTTCATGTCATTCCCAGTTAGTCAAGTAGTGTTCTCTCCTCTCCCTCTCCCCATCCCCCTCCTCCTCCCCCTCCCCCTCCTCCCTCCTCCCTCTCCCTCTCCCTCTCCCTCTCCCTCTCCCTCTCCCTCTCCCTCTCCCTCTCCCTCTCCCTCTCCCTCTCCCTCTCCCTCTCCCTCTCCCTCTCCCTCTCCCTCTCCCTCTCCCTCTCCCTCTCCCTCTCCCTCTCCCTCTCTTTAGTTGTAAACTCTCAGCTACTGCTCCATCATTATTCCTGCCTACTTGATGCTGTGTTTCACATCCTGAGAGTCATGGACTATAACCCTCTGAACTATAGCCACACATTAAACTATTTCTTTTACAAGATGCCCTGGTCATGATGTTTTGTCACAGCAATAGAAAACTAACTAAGATAGAATTTGATATCAGTGGGCTATTGCTGTGACAGGTTTGATAGTTTTGTTTTCATTTTATTTATTTATTTATTTATTTATTTATTTATTTATTTATTTATCTATCTATTTATTTATTTACTGAGGAATGTAGAAAACTTTGGAACTTCAGACTAGGAAGGTAGTTGAATTCTGTTTGTAGGGCCAATGGGCCATATCAGTAAGAAGGCAGTAGTGCTGAGAGCAATGGGCACTATGGAGGCCACAAAGTGTAGCAGGTAAATGAAAGAGGAAGTATCCATGGGGAACCATGCAGCATACTTAGATCAGATTTTGTGGAGGAAACTCTTTAAACATGACAATGCAGCACCAGTCTTAGATCAAATACTGGATGGCCTATGTGGCTTACTATGTCATGGGGTGATAAGGAATTTTGAAATGGTCTATTTTGAAAACTCATGATATCAATTAGGGAGGTCTTCTTAGAGACATCAGGCCACCCTGTCCATTCGGCTTCATGGTCTTTTTCACTATCCCTCATCTGAAAATTGGGCCATTCATCAAGTGAGTAGAAGTAGATAGGATAAAGGCACAGAACGTATCAGAATCCAGCTTCAATGATTTCAGTGTGTAGAATTTGAGGATACTACTCTGTTAAACCAAATAGTGTAATCATGTCTGACTGCTTATTCCTTCTGACGTTCTTTTATGGAAAATTCAAATATACAAGATTAGAAGAATTAATTTGAGAACACTACACACTTGATTTTTAAGCTACTAAACAGAACATAATTTGTTTCATCACATGTACATTGATCAGATAAGATAGGCTGAGGGCAATATTTGTTTCTGGGATATCTGAATACTGAAAATTCATGTATCACAATGATTGACTATTCATATGACAAGCTGTGATTAGTGCAAGGCATGCTTGTAGGAAAAATGCTAAAACTGCATGTTCAAGAACTATCTAAACATATTTTTATCTACTTTCACTTTGAACCCAATAGTGAAAATGCTTCCTAAACAAAACACCATCCATCAAAACATGTGAATGTTCTGAGAGTGAATATATGTTATCTTATTCAGGAGTTCTGATGCTTTTATGAAAAAAGCCTCTAGGAGATCATTACTTTGGGCATTTCTTCACATTTGCATAGATCACATTTTCTCTTTATTTTCATTTGTGAAGATGGAATTGCTGGAGGAAACAATATAAAGGCTGAAAATGAAATGGTAACTGATTTGAATGCTCAATAATCTTTTCAGATTTTCCCATGGTGACAGATATGATTCAGGTTAGAGATTTTTGGCCCACAAAAGAAGACTTGATTATCTCCCTCCTCTGTCAATCTTCCACATTACTCAGTATTTTTCAAATCAATCGAATCTCTTTTATTCCTGCTTAAAGATGGATTCTTGAAAACTGTAATAATTAAACCATGACATGCATCTTGAGTATAAAAGAAAAACAAAAGGAAACACTTGTGCATCTCTGGGCCATGTTTTTTTTTTTTTTTTTTTTTTTTTTTTTTTTTTTCTAAGTGGACTTGGGCATAGCATAGATAGGTCACTTCCCCTCCTCCAGAAATATTGTAAGTGATTTAAAATAATTATTGCAACTACTTAAGGGAAACTGCTGGCATTTAAAGCTTATGGAATTTCCTTTGAAATGTGTGTAGAATATAATGTCGTTGATCCTCAGGCTACAAGCACCCAACCAAAACTAATAACTGTAAACTATTCAGTGCCACACCTGACAGAGTGTGATTTGCTGCAAAAGTTAGTACTTTTTAAAAGTTATTTCAGGGAGAAAGTATGTATGTACTTACACACACACACACACACACACAAACACAAATGGAAAGTACAAAAAGAATTTCATAGAAAAATATGTGCAAATGTATACATATATATATATATATTTCCAAGCATACCAAATTTTTCATGTAAAACTAAAAATGTATTTCAGAACTTTTGCCCTATGATTTCAAAATACAGCTAGAGACCTGATAGAATTCAAAAGAACTGTTTATGAATACTTGTGAGAGTGTCTGAAAGAAACTGTGAAGGCCATTAATCTGAGCTTTGAGCACACAGCTCTCTACTCTGTATTAACCTTCTGTATTATTTTTCTTATGAAACTTGTATTATTGAGGTATACAGGATGGATTTTTAACACCCTTCTTATGCTCTATGAACCATGTAGGTAGCTGACTCTTGATCTCAGAATATGCTTCATTTCTGTGATGAGTTAGTACTGAGTTTTCTCCTAAGATGTTTTTGGAGAGTTTGCACCATCTTGAACAAAAGACATTCTTAAAATAGTTCTTACTCTTATCTGCTACGGTGTAGATTTGGGATGTAATTTCATCTGAAATTTGAGATCTTTCTTCTCCTCATGTTGTTGACTGAACTCAGTTAGTGAAGTGACAGGAATCATACCTTGACTTCCACAGCTGTCTTTCTCCAGGTGAAGTTCATAAGACAGTGCTTCTCCTAGGCCTTCTGTGGTGCTCTTAGCTTCCGATCCCTATGACTTTTGTCTATAATATTTGAATCTCATTCTTTAAATTTTGTTTTTTTTTTCTCTGTGTGTGTCCACATGTTTGTATTGAGGTCAAGGACCAATGCTGTGTGTTTTCCTTTATTGAATCCTTCTGTACTTTTTGAGATCTTTCACCCTTAGTCTTTCACTCAGACTAAGGGTTGTGAATTGGCTAGATTGGAAAGTCAGCAAGCCCTCAGGATCCTCTTGTTTTTGCCTCCTGGTGCTGGGAATACAGGTGCACACCACCACATCTGGCTTTTTATATGGGCACTACAGGTTTAAACTCATGTCTTCATGTTTGCACAGCAAGCATTTTACCCATGACAACGTCTTTCCACTCTGCTTTTCTGGATAAGTGTCTTACCTGGTTACCATGATGAGTTTGGACAGTTTCTTTTTAGTTAACTTTAATTTTACTTTTTAGAGACTTTGATTGCACCTGGAAAAAATTTTCAACTATTCCGTAGAACATAATCTAGTTACAGATTCTGCTAATATGTCAAGTGAAGAGGTGATACCTACTTTTTTTTATAAAGGGGATTGGCCTAGAGGTTATTTGAAAATTCTTCCTACCACAATGAAAATGTGAGGAAAAATATATGTTAAAAATGGCAATTATAAATATAGTTTCCAGGAGAAAATGCTTTTATTGCCCCAAGTTGGATTTCTTCCCTCTTTGAATATATTTTAAAGTAATTGTACATATTTATACACTGTTTCTTGGTCATACCCACACCCCAATTCTTCCCATCAGGTCCTCTGTACTCAAACAAATATTTTATCTCATTTGTAACTTTGTTTATGCATATGTATATATTATACCTTTTTTCCCTTGTGCAATGAAGACATGGCCCCTAAATCTGAAATATCCAAAATTCAAAATGAGCCTACCTATAACTGAGACTCTTTTGCAGTTTGTAGCTGCTGGAATAAGGGAGAATGCAATTTCTTCAGTGATGTGGCCCCTGATAGGTTGTAGTCCATGCTCTACTCTCAATGCGCTCAGAAAAGTAGCACTAATTAGATTCAATGGGCTAAAATGAGAGGGTCATGAAGTTAAGAGAGAGTCATGATGTGGAAATTCTGGGAGGAGCTAGAATTCAGAGTGGAGGAGTAGATATGATCAAATACACTGTACATACATTTGAAATTTTCACATAATAAAAGAAAATAAATCTTATATCTTGGGTAGTAAGACCAAAGTGTGGACACTTTACCCCTTCCTAGAAATGGGAACAAAACACCCATGGAAGAAGTTACAGAGACAAAATTTGGAGCTGTGACAAAAAGATGGACCATCTAGTGATTGCCATATGCAGGGATCCATCCCATAATCAGCTTCGAAACGCTGACACCATTGCACACACTAGCAAAATTTTGCTGAAAGGACCCAGATATAGCTCTCTCTTGTGAGACTATGCCAGGGCCTAGCAAATACAGAAGTGGATGATCACAGTCAGCTATTGGATGGGTCACACGGCCCCCAATGCAGGAGTTAGAGATATTACCCAAGGAGCTAAAGGGAACTGCAACCCTATAGGTGGAACAACAATATGAACTAACCAGTACCCCGGAGCTCTTGTCTCTAGCTGCATATGCATCAAAAGATGGCCTAGTCGGCCATCACTGCAAAGAGAGGCCCATTGGACTTGCCAACTTTAGATGCCCCAGTACAGGGGAACGCCAGGGCCAAAAAAGGGGAGTGGGTGGGTAGGGGATTGGGGGGGTGGATATGGGGGACCTTTGGGATAGCATTGAAAATGTAAACGAGGAAAATACCTAATAAAAAAATTAAAAAAAAAAAAAAAAAGAAAAGAAAAATATAGCAAGCCCTATAGCCAAGTTGAGTGAGAGATGGACTTTGTATTGTGGTAAGTGTTCATGGTAACCCTTGTTTTGGCTAATATCTGTGTTTCTAACTCCACTTAAAATATAAAATAGTTTATTCTTGTCATTCAAAGATCACCACAAGATGATTCCTAAATTATGGTCTAGATAGATAGGTTAAAGAACATATGTATAGGGAACATATCTTTCACCTTCTACCCATATCCCAGACATGGTCTAGTTTCTTTGTGAGGACTAATACTGGTTTATATCAGTGCTGTGTATAATAATGCACTCTTTTTTGAAAGTGGAAAGGATTTTTGTTCAAATCTTTTAATTCCCTCTTGCAGACTACTGCTAATTCTGTGCTATACAGTTGATGTATGGTTTTCTTTGTGAGGGGATCTAAAAATGGTCCTATGATTAAGCAGTTTGCTACTAAAATTTGTTATTTGTAACTTCTACATTTTGTTTTCACTCTATTAGAGATATTGGCTAATATTATAAATATTTGTTTATTAACAAATCCCAACCTCAAACCCACACTTTCAGAACCAATAGCATTTGCCTATCAATTCAAGTGACTTAATTATATTTGTGAATAGTTAATAAAATTTGTGAAAATATATAAAAAAATCAGTATCAACTGTAGGTCTTACATTAATTTCTACCTGATCTGTATAGAATTTGGATATTTCTGACACTTTGTTTGAAAATAACTGTGTGTCAGGCCAGCATCCAAAAGCTTTGTTGAAGGTACATGTCTTAAGGAGTGGTAAGTAGGTCATCTCATGGTGGGGGAATGAGGCTGTGTAGGGTCAGTTTAAGAAAGGCGGCAGAGTCAGCACTTCTTTTCCTCATTTAGCTGACAACACACAGAGTTAGATGTGCCAGCCAGGGGGTCAGCAGATGCCTCAGCATCTCTCTCTCTTTGAACACTCTGGTCATATTAGTACATCATCTGTCCATCACTCATCATCTCCCAGCATGGCTCTCTACCTGACTCATCAGCAAAACTTCACCCAAGTTGCTAGCAATATTATTTCTTTTCTCAAAAACAGTGAGCTTGTTATCATCACAACTGAATATAAAGATCATCTAAACCTAATTTACCCATTATACCCAAGACAAAAGATGACCTTTAGTATGTCTTCTGTATAAAACAAAGCAAAACAGGAAGAAAACAAAGCAAACAACAACAAAAACCAACTACAGGAACAAGAACAACAAAAACCCAGAGTCTTTAATGGGGGCTCAAGGAACACCAGATTTACTCTACGGTCATTCTCAATAATAGCTTGTTTTTAAAGAACCATTTCTTTCTTACCTGTTTTCGTTTTCTTTTTAATACACTTACATTTTGTGGTTCTTGTAGGAGATACTGAGCATCTCATTGTAAACAAAAAGTTTCAAAGATGGGTTGGTTAAAATGTTTATTTTTACTTTTAGGCTCTATGACACTTTCTAGCTACTTAAAATATCACATACCTAACAATATTTTTTCTCATAAAATTTTAGCTAACTTTCACTTTACTGCCTTTACCATTCTTCTTCCTACAGTTAGATTTAAGAGTAGAAACTGAATCTGGAAGTTCAGGTTTTTATATATTGTGCTTTCTAATATGAAAATCACTTGTATTTTACTGTAAAATATAGAGTAGGATACTGCCAAACTGCTTCCAAAATGTTAATAACTGCTTGCTGACAGTAAATGAAAGGATCTGTTGTATGTCTTACTTATGTTTTACATCTTTTTCAGCTTCCTAGAGAACACACAAAAATATTGAAAGGTTGAAAAGATGTGATATATAATACAGGGCATTCTTAAAATGAGAAGTAACTAAAGTATAAGAGGGTGTTGGACCTACCAAGAGATGAGATTAAATTTGAGAAGAAAGGAGACCCTGGAAAAATTAGAAAATCATTTGAAGTATCTTACAGAATGGAGTTGTGTATTTGGATGTCCTTATCAGCACTATTTTAGCATATGCTGGATACTTATTACAAGCACAAAACAATAAAAGCTGTTGGGAAATTTCCAACAGATTGGAGATAATGGGGACTTGATCGAAAACAGGATTCTAGAATAAACAAAAAGGCATTTGTTTTATGAGACTTATAGAGTATACTTAATATCATTGGGTGTGTGTCTGAGAAGATGGTGAACTTGTAAACCCTGAGGGAATGTAAAAGATGGTCAAGACTGAGGGACAAGGGCAGCTTGTGGGAGCTGGCAAAAGGCTGGAAATCAAGGAGGAATTAATGTTTGAAACTCAGTAGAAAATTTGCCTGCTGAGCTTTTGAGATTTCCACACCTAGGCAAATAAGACTGCAGTTTAACCCTGAAGAGTATATATTTGAGGTGCAGGTAGAAAGAGAAAACTTTAGACTAAATGCTTGGAAATTTGCTTACTTAAGCTATGCCACTAGACATTTTAAAATTTTATTTAAAATTTCTCACTGCAAACAGATGAGAGCTATAAGACCAGTAGTAGTATAAGAAACCACATAATCTAAAACACTCACTTTGAAGGGATTTGTCTTAGTCAGGGTTTCTAGTCCTGCACAAACATCATGACCAAGAAGCAAGTTGGGGAGGAAAGGGTTTATTTGGCTTACACTTCCATACTGCTGTTCATCACCAAGGAAGTCAGGACTGGAACTCAAGCAGGTCAGAAAGCAGGAGTCGATGCAGAGGCCATGGAGGTATGTTCTTTACTGGCTTGCCTCCCCTGGCTTGCTCAGCCTGCTCTCTTATAGAACCCAAGACTACCAGCCCAGAGATGGTCCCACCCACAAGGGGCCTTTCCCCCTTGATCACTAATTGAGAAAATGCCTTACAGTTGGATCTCATGGAGGCATTTCCTCAACTGAAGCTCCTTTCTCTGTGATAACTCCAGCTGTGTCAAGTTGACACAAAACTAGCCAGTACAATTGACCCCTTGTCAACTTGACACACAAAAACATCACTAGTAAGCCTCAACCCTTACAATCTTATTCATCCCCAAGATCTAAATAACTTTAAAAGTCCCACAGTCTTTACATATTCTTAAAATTTCAATCTCTTAAAATTCAAAGTCTTTTTACAATTAAAAGTCTCTTAACTGTGGGCTCCACTAAAACAGTTTCTTCCTTCAAGAGGGAAAATACCAGGGCACAGTCACAATCAAAAGCAAAAGTCAATCTCCAACCGTCCAATGTCTGGGATTCAACTCACGATCTTCTGGGCTCCTCCAAGGGCTTAGGTCACTTCTCCAGCCAGGCCCTTTGTAGCACACGCGTCATCCTCTAGGCTCCAGATGCCTGTACTCCACTGCTGCTGCTGCTCTTGGTGGTCATCTCATGGTACTGGCATCTCCAAAACACTGCATGACCCCTTCAGTCCTGGGCCTTCAATTGCAACTGAGGCTGCACCTTCACCAATGGCCTTCCATGGCCTCTCACAGTGCCAAGCCTCAGCTGCTTTGCGTGACCCCTTCATGCCTTCAAAACCAGTACCACCTGGGTGACCCTTACATATTACCAAGTCCCGTTGCAGCAGGAGTACAACCTTGGCCATCTCTGGAACACAGCCTCTTTGTGCTTTCAGAAAACACTTCCCAGAAGATGTCACCTCAATGATGCTGGTCTCTTCTTAATCACCGCTAATTTCTTAGCTCCAGCTAACCAGCATCAATAGTCCCAGTAATACAAAGTTTTTGCTTTGGTAGTTCTGGTATCTTGTTAATCACAGCTGATTCTTCAGCCCCAGCTAACCAGAACTACAGAATCTTCACAATCAAAACAGCAATGGCTCTGAAAAGAGTCTTTAATTTTCCCTCTGAAATTTCACAAACCAGACCTCCATCTTCTGCAGTGTTCTCAACATTATCTTCCAAGCTCCTACACAACATCTGACAGAGCTCTTAACAACGGATGGATCTTCAAGCCCAAAGTTCCAACGTCCTTCCACAGTCCTCCCCAAAACATGGTCAGGTTGTCACAGGAATACCCCACTCTGCTGGTACCAATTTGTCTTAGTCAGGGTTTCTAGTCCTGCACAAACATCATGACCAAGAAGCAAGTTGGGGAGGAAAGGGTTTATTTGGCTTACACTTCCATACTGCTGTTCATCACCAAGGAAGTCAGGACTGGAACTCAAGCAGGTCAGAAAGCAGGAGTCGATGCAGAGGCCATGGAGGTATGTTCTTTACTGGCTTGCCTCCCCTGGCTTGCTCAGCCTGCTCTCTTATAGAACCCAAGACTACCAGCCCAGAGATGGTCCCACCCACAAGGGGCCTTTCCCCCTTGATCACTAATTGAGAAAATGCCTTACAGTTGGATCTCATGGAGGCATTTCCTCAACTGAAGCTCCTTTCTCTGTGATAACTCCAGCTGTGTCAAGTTGACACAAAACTAGCCAGTACAGGAATATTGTTCAAATCTACTATGCCCATGAAAAAAATCTAAATACAATTAGTACTAACTCTTGGAAGAGTAACCTTCCACTAGAGCATTGTCTACCTACCAGGGAGCCATACCCTCAAAGAATACTGATTTTCCCTCTCCCATAAATGCAAATAGGTTCTCAGAGAGAGGTGGAATTTCATGTCCAACTCTTCTCTATGCTAGAACATTGTCTGGCTTGAGCTTGAACAGGTCTTACACAAGCTGTCTCAACATCTGTCAACCCATATGAACAACTGCTCTACTGTGTCTGAAAAATACTGTTTTCTTGTCCTGATGCACTACTGCTTGCTGTTATACTCTTTCAGTCTTCTCCCATGGCCTCTTAAGAGGAGGAGGTATTATATAGATGTCCCATTTAGAATCAAGAATTCCTCCAGTCCCTTATTCTATCCATATTGATCAATTGTGACTATGTTAATCACCATCTACTGTAAAATAAGAAGCTTCTCTAATGAAGATTGACAGATGTACTAATCTACGGGCCTAACAATAAGTAATTTAATATTCTGTCTATTTAGAAGAATAATAGTAGGGATTTATGACCTATCTAGCCACAGATTTTTAGCCATTGTAATGGTTCAGATACAAGTTTGATCTTGTGGACTAGACCTTAAATCCAACCAGAAAGTGATTGCTTAGCTCAATGACATTCATGTCACTTGTGCTGCTTTGAATATAAATGCCCCCCCATAGACTCATATATCTGAATGCTTGGTCATCAGGGAGTGGCACTAAGGAAAACAGGTATGGCCTTGTTGGAGCAGGTGTGGCCTTGTTGAAGAAAGTGTATCACTGGGGGTGGGCTTTGATGTTTCAAGAGCCCAAACCTGGCCCAGTTGTTCTGTCTCCTGCCTGTAGCTCTGGATGTGGAACTTTCAGTGACTTTTGCAACACCACATCTGCCTGTGCGCCAACATATTTTCAGCTATTATGATAATGGCTTAAACCTCTGAAACTGTAAGCAAGCACCAATTAAATGCATTCTTTTATAAGAGTTGCTATGGTCATGGTCTCTTCACAGCAATACAGTACTTACTAAGACACATTATTCTACCAGTGGGCATATCTCACTGGGCCACTAGTTAGAGTAGCTTATAGGATTCACAGCTGGTAAGACTGGTGATTATTTTCTTCTCCATTTGTGTGCATAGCACTTTCCAGAACAGTAAAAGCCCGCTAGTACAGACAAAGCTTCTGCCTCAGTACAAGCTTGATTTCTGCATGTTTTTTGACTTAAGTTACATGCTGACTTTAGCAATAAGGTCTTACCACAGAATGCTGGGGAGGCAGGTATTGTATGACACGATTTTCTGGGGAGATGTGAACAGATGTCTATTTATCCCAATTAGGCAAGTGACAATAGGCCAAAGCACACATTCCACCAAGGTAAAACTTGGTGAACCAATGAATTTTATTGAGGTGACTTACAGAAATACAGGTGACGATGCAGTTGTAGGACAAAAATAAATCAAAGACAGCGGCATGTATCACCCAAACCTACTCTAGCAGAGATGGCAGCTAACAGGAGCTACAAACTTGGAGCAACTGCACAACCCACATGGATTAGAAAGTGTCCTCCTTGGATAGCTTGTCTTGTCTCTACTTCCAGGCAGGTTCACATGTCCCCATGTCTGAAAATGCCTCACAGCAGTTATTACTCTCTCTCTCTCTCTCTCTCTCTCTCTCTCTCACACAGCAGTTATTACTCTCTCTCTCTCTCTCTCTCACAGCAGTTATTACTCTCTCTCTCTCTCTCTCTCTCTCACAGCAGTTATTACTCTCTCTCTCTCTCTCTCTCTCTCTCTCTCTCTCTCTCTCTCTCTCTGTGTGTGTGTGTGTGTGTGTGTGTGTGAAGGAGGACCTCATGAATCTGGTTAGCTTCAGGAATTTCTTGAAGCTGTTTTGAACTGTTTACTTCTGGGCTTAAGGAGCATCCCTGAAGGATAAATTGTTTAACCTTCCCTTAGAACATCCTGTTGTTTTATCTCCCTTTTAACACCCTTAGAACATCCTGTGTTTTAATAAGCTTCCCCTCAAGAACAATAGTTTTATCTAGGAGGAAATTGCTAAACAGCAGGAGGGTAACTAAGAGAAATAGAAATAGCCTGTAATGTTTGGAAGGGACTCCACTGACCAACAACTCCCAAAAATGACATTCTTGGCACTGGGATTGTCATCTATTGTGCTATGGGAACTAGTAGGAGTGTTGTCATCCCTTTATAGGGTAACTTCATTTTAATTTTTTAAATGTATGCATATATTTTTTTTTCAGAAGCTTCTGCAGTAGGTGGTTTACATAATAATTTGTTAAAAATAATTTGTTAATAAAAGGTCTTTATTGAGTGGGTTGTACTTAAGTATTTATGAATCTCTCTCTCTGGGTCTCTGTCTGTCTCTGTCTCTCTGTCTCTGTCTCTGTCTCTCTCTCTCTCTCTCCTCTCTCTCTCTGTGTCTGTCTATGTGTGTGTGTGTGTGTGTGTGTGTGTGTTTATAACAACAATGAAAAAAGAGGCCATGAATTTGAAAAAGAGCAATGAAATATATAGGAGTTTTTGGAGTGGGAAAAACAAAAGAAAAATCATTTAATTATAGTCTCAAAAAAAAAACCCAGAAATATTGGACAACAATGTCTTTAGAGTTAATTATTTCTTTCCATGTTCCCTCCTAAACTACTTCTCCAACTCTACCACATTTAACCATTTCTATTCTATATTTCTCTTTACTATTTATGCTACTGTCTTTTTCACTCTCTTAAAAGGACCCTATAGCCCCTAAGTAATTTTCTGCCTTCTATGGCATTCTAAATGAAACACATAATTAAATATTCACAGAAAACACCCACAAGAAGTTGAAAACATATGACACTTGTTTTGCTGGGTTTCATTAACCATTATGGAACAATATTCCCTGTTCCCTCTTGGATCTGTCTAGCATTCCTGTCAGACATAAATATTCCTTCCAGTATTCTCTATACATTTGGCTTAGTGATTATAAATTCCTTATAATCACTAAAGCCTGTTTTTATCAGAGAAAGTTTTTCTTTCACATTTGATTATATCTGATAGTTTTATTGAATGTAGTATTCTGGACTGACATTTGTTGTTTTTCAGAATTTGTAGAACATTGGCCCAAGCTCTTTTGGCTTTGGAAGTCTTCATGCAAAAAAAAAAAAAAAAATCATTTACTATTCTTATTTCTCTGACTTTTCATGTGACTTGGTCTTTCTTACTGTTTTTAATATACTTTCTTTGTTCTTTATATTTGGTGTTCTGAGTATTATATGGTATGAATTTCTTTTCTGGTCCTGTGTATTTAGTGTTTGGTATGCTGTTTCTTACATCACTGGGTATCTCTTAGGTTAGGGAAGTTTTCTTCTGTGACTTTGACCTGAGTTTCTTCTCTACTTTCTGTACCTGTGGTTTATAAGTTTGGTCTTTTTATGGATTCTACAGTTCCTGTATATTCTGCTCATAGATTTTTGTTTTGTAGTTTCTTTTCTCAGACTTAACATCATTTTAGTGACTGAATGATCCATGTCCTCTATTTTGTTTTCAAAATCCAATGTTCTATTTTCTACATGATCAAATCTGTTGGTGGTTCTTTCTTCTGAACTTTATTTGGCTTTCTGACATTTTATTTCAGCATGTCTTTTCTTCAGAAAAATCTATCTCTTTAAACTCTAGTTTCATCCTGAATTATGCTCAATATTTTATTCATTTTTCTGCTTTCCTGCTCTTCATTTTGGAATTTGCTTATGTCTACTTGGAATTCCTTGGACATTATTGCTATTTTGCAATCATCATCTCATGTTGCTTTGTCAGTGACCATTACTAAGGAAATAGTAATTTTTGGAGAAGACATATTGTCTTGGTTATTTGTGTTTTTGTTGTGGAACACAAGCATCTGGAGTTATGTCTGTAGTGTTCCTAGGTATGGATTTCTGGTGTCTTCTTTGTTGAGAGTGTGTTTGAAACTTTGCTGTTATCCCAGTTTGTTAGCTTTTAGACCAGCTGAATAATACCTAAGTTTCAGTCTTCGAGCGTAGTGCTGATGCTCTAATAGGGTTTCAGACATGATCCTCACTCATCACAGAAACAAAGCATGCATAGAGTTAGAAAATTCTCACAGCCAATTATCAATAGTCTTCCAGAGGTAGAAAGGACTTATTCTTCGGTGATAGAGTGATTGTAGTAGAGGTGGAGTCTGCAGTTCCTACCTCTAGAGGAAGAGCAAGTGAGAATGGGACATGGTTCTCAGGAAGGCAGTGGGTAACATGGGTAGAGTGAGTAATGGAATGGGATTCTAGGGTCTCTGTTTGGAAAGGATGGGTGTGCAAGTGAATAGAGTGCAGTATGAGTTCCTAACCTCTGAGGTATATTTCTAAGCCACCACATTTTAGTTTTAACAACAAATGCTTAATATAGATATAAAGCAAATATTGGTATGACTCTTTTCTTATTGTAATATCAACTTCTCTTAAATCAATATGTAAGCATTAAACACCATTTTTATGTTAGTTTGCTCAATAATTGCAATTTAAAGTCCCACTTGAAACAATAGCTATATGCTTGATTATGTATAGTTGTATGTTTATATGACAAATTATAGAAAAGTCATTTTAGATGGTTATTATATTATTTATATAAAAAACTAAAATCAATTAGTTTTATTTGTTGAGATTATAATGTAATTTTATAACTTATTTTTTCCTGCCTTTTCCATGTACCTTTTATACTTTTTCAAATTCATCACCTGTTTTTGTCATTAATTATTAATATATATTATATCTATTAATTATATATATCCATATATATACGTGTATGTGTGTGTGTGTGTCTGATCATTTATTATTGCACAACCTTTTGATATGCTCTTCCCTGGGGAAAACTGTATCTACTACTGTCAGCATCCCTGTAGTAGGATTGCGATGCATCCCCTTCCCCTAGGCTTTTACCCTTTCCCTCCCCATGGCATACACATATCTGTTGGTGTTTCCCTGTTTACTAAGATTTTACTAAGATTACTAAATTCCCTGTCAGGATGAGAATTTATGGGTGTCCTTTTAGTCATTCCCAGGAGACGTAATCTCACACCAAATTCTAAGATCCCCTGGTTTACAGTATTTCTCCCCCTATTTCCACAATAATCCTTGCGTCTAAGTGGAGGAGTTGAGTTTTAAATTCATCAGTTGGGACTGAGATATACAACTCTGGATTTTGATTGGTTGTGGTTTTCTATAATGTGGTTTTATAATGGTCTCTAGTTATTTAAACAAGAAGTAAAAAAACTAAAATTATTAATAAAATTTGGTTGTTGGCATTACAACAAATTGTGTGTGTGTGTCCAAAAGGCATGGATTTTTTTTCAATTCTGAATATTTTTACTAGATACTTACTACTAAGCTCCTAAGTGATAATTATTAAACACAATATTCTTGTCAGAGCTTGAGTTTCAAATCACAGTTCATGAATAGGTAACTGAGTGATACAAAAAGAAAGCATATAGGAGTGTCATTAATCTCTTGAATCTTTGCCAAGAAGTTAATCCCTTGTTGTAGGCTGTCTCAGAACCCAGACCTGAAGCAACACCAGCATTTTACTGAATTCTTCAAATATTCTGTCTACCTCACAGGGATTGTGGGGTACATAATAATAAGTATGCATGTAAATAAACAAGAGACTTCAGGGTAGGACAGCATCAAAGAGCAATCTCAAAGTATTGGAAAAAGGAAAAAGTGTCTCAGAAAATAATCGAATGTGTTCTTACCAAAGGATGAAAAATAGTGAGTTCTTACCAAAGATGAAATTGAGGTTTCTATTTAATGGAATGGAACACTGAGACAGTCACTGAGAACCAGTCTCTGCATGGTTCCAACAATGCTGTAGCTAAGGGACATGTTTATTTCTGTGTAAGCTCCTTAAGGGTAGAGGCTGTATTTTGTGTCTTTCATGCTCATCATATTGATTGATGCTCAATAGATGTTAGAGAAGTAAATTCCTGAAGGCACAGAAAGTGAAGTCCATTCTGAAGAAGTTATATTGCAACTAGACTTAGTATCCAGCTTCTCTTTTCTTTTTTTTAATCAGATAGAAATAATTTTGTAATTTGAATATGTGCAATTTTCTTTCAGTTCACATATAGCTCTTCGGATAATTACAACAGGAAACCCTTCATTCAAAAATTCTGTATTTTCAATGATAAAAACAAGTCTATTGGGTTGGAGAGATTGCTCAGCGGTTAAGAATACTGACTGCTCTTCCAAAGGTCCTGGGTTCAAATCCCAGCAACCACATAGTGGCTCACAACCATCCGTAATGAGATCTGACGCCCTCTTCTGGGTTGTCTGAAGACAGCTGCAGTGTACTTACATATAATTAATATATATTCTAAAATAACAAACAAACAAACAACAAAAAACAAGTTTATTATGGATTAATTTAGTACTTTGGCCAGCTATATCAAAACTATAAATTGAGTAACAATTTTCAGCAATATTTTTGGTTATTACATCAGATTTAGTAACTAGTATAGTGATAGAATTAACCATGTCTTTTAGAATTCATACACACACACACACACACACACATATATATATATATATATATATATATATATATATATATGAAAGTATACTAAGAATGTCCTCAGAGACAAATGTGATTATTGAGAAAAAAAATCTATGAGAAAAATATCTATCTCTGATTCATTAAATTATTTTGATTTCTTGGCTTTTTAGCCATTATATTTTGTGAGATTAAAAGTCAAAAATCTCAAGTATATTCTTAGACCACAAGTCAGTAAGCCATAGGGCAATATAATAATTTTATGCGGTTAAGTCATAATCTTATCAAGAAATTTGTTAGGGCCATTAATTATCTCAAAAAATACTGAGGTATATTACAAAAGGTTTTGTTTGTGTGTTTGTTTTTAAATGCTACTGCAATAGATGGGCTTGAAAATTGGACTAATTTTCCCATTCCTTTCCGTAGCCACACCTTTGCAATTTCACTTTTCAGGAAAGGTAATTTCTCCACCCCTTGAGTCTGCACTCTCCTTAGAGAGTTTCCTATGTGGTACTATTATCTCTGAGCCTGGACCTCATGAAGACTTTCACACTTCTGCTGTTTCTTTTGGGACCTTGTTTCCACCGATTAACATATTGGAGTGGGTGAGATAAGGTTGCCTTAGACCAGACTATTCCTTCATGGCTTGTCAGCAGACACATGACTAAGTCCAGGGAGCCCAGGTGAAACTGGCAAGTCATTCAGCCAACCAGACTACTCAGCACAATTTTTTTTTTTTATCCTACTAGTTAATGAAGATTTTATGGTTATCTGTTATGGTGTTCTCTTAAGGTTGTCTTTTATTAATATATGGTGTTCTCTTAAGGTTGTCTTTTATTAATATAAAGGCATTTTATTTCATTTTATAACAACACTATATCAGTCAATCAAAACTATGTGTCTACCAACTCAGACCGTAGGGTATAACAGTGACTGGAAAAACTGTGATTTCTGACCTACATCCAGCCATTAGCTTCATATTTATCTTTAATGGTTTTGAAGGAGACTACGGGGTAGAGGTGGCATGCATGTCCTCTCCCTCTATTGGTACCACTGGCCTCATTCTGGCACCCTCCATTCTTATTACATACACAGAGGCCACAGGACACTATCTAACCTTCTGGAAAGCAGTATCTACAAGCTAGCATCTGGAAGGAACTGTGGCTATTTTGGACTAAGTGGTTACATTCCTTTTGGTGCAGAAAGCTTCTCTGAAGTATTGACTGGGAACAAACAAATTTTCAGTCCTTTATTCTCCCTGTCAGAGCCCACTCTGAAATGAGTCTTGTAATTAATCTCAAAGAATAAACTCTTCATGATTTTTATACACACAAAGTTTCAGGTTAGTTGCAGGATATATTTCACCCTGAATATTAGCAGAGTGAAGAAACAAAACCCATGTTGACACGCTATTGTCTTATTGGATACAATTCAGAAATTTAGGCAGATTGAATATTTAAAATGAATTTATTAGTATATACCATACAGTGTTTGCATTGGAGTCTCTGCATTCCTCTCATACAACTACACACACACACACACACACACACACACACACACACACACAGAGAGAGAGAGAGAGAGAGAGAGAGATAAAGAGGGAGACACAGACACAGAGAGAGAGACAAAGAGACAGAGAGTTAGAGAGAGAGAGAGAGAGAGAGAGAGAGAGAGAGAGAGAGAGAGAGAGAGAAGAGAGTCCTTTAGCAATAAGAGAGGTTTGTGGAAAGCACACAAATGAGCACAAAGATGATCCTTAACTTACAATGGGTCATATCCTAATGAATTTACTGTAACATGAAAATATTTTCAGTAGTAATACACTTTATACACCTTACCTGCATAACCTCATAGTTTAACAACAGAGCGCTACAGAGTATTTGTTGCTTTTTCTTGTGGTCCATAACTGACTAATAACTGAATCCTCTTAACATTGCCTGGAGTTAAGGAAGCAAAATGCTACCTATTGATAGTTGGAGAAAAGATTATAGTTCAAAAGTGCAATTTTGACTGAGTGAATAGCTCCTTTGTACCACTGTACAGTAAAAACATAAATTGAAGTATGTTAAGAGTGACACGTCAATGAAATATCTAAGAATGACTTTTAAAGATTTGAAGAACAAAATGAAGCAGAACAGAATCTCTCTCACTAGACAACCAAGTGTACAAATTGAAAAAATTATCAGTGTCTACTGGAAGGAAATTAAATCTTGCAATTATCCCGTTAGGAATTAAAGAGTAGACCAAAAAATGAGATAGTGGTAGCATAACCCTCACAGCTTTAAGAAAGAACTGGAGAGGTTTTATTTCTAAGTGCTTCCAAGATTGCTTATAATTATAGGGAAAGGATCTTATTTGCACAGAGTAAAACAGCCATTTACCAAATACTTCTTAAATGATTGATAGTTTATCATAGGTTTCAGATATCATTTCTCCAAAATTTATTAACCCCAATGGGAGAAATATTTTTAATGTTCATATTACTAATGAAGGCATATAATACAATATTAGCTACAACTAATTTTTACTTATGCTCCTAACATTTCATATTTATTTACCTCTTCCTTAAGAGCACATTTTTCTGAAACTCCTTACTGGTCATCAATTTATTGACTCAATGATCCACTCAAATACTGTTCATTGGGCACTTTAGAGATTGTATTAGGCACTGAGATGCAGTATTAATGAAAAAAAGTCTTGTTCTTCAGTGGAAGTTACATTTTAACTGGAGGAAATAAGTTTTTAAAAAACCATTAACACATGTATACATAATTTCAACAATACCTGTAATACACCAGATAAAAATAAGAATAAAGGAATGGGGGTGGGTAAGTTAGCTTATCCATTGTGAAATAAGGCCTTTGCAAACATAAAATGCTTTTATAGGCAAATATTAGAGGAACAAACCACCGTGAGGACAGTTTTCAGTGATGAGAGAGTATTTTGGTTTTGACCAGCTCTCCTACTGAGAACCATTATATCTGACACAAAAAACAAAAACATTTACTCTCAGGGAAGCATCAAGACAATGAGATATATAAAAAAGCAGCTAGAGATAAGTTCTATATTTGATACCAGTTTTCCTCTTGAAGTACCTGATGATTTAAAAGTGATTGCCGAGAAAACAAGCTGAAAGCTTGGTTAGAGAGTAAGATGCTAAACTGAGATGTTTTAGAATCTCTAGAGGTGAGGCTCTGAAAAGCAGAGGAGATTATAATATTTACCTGAAGTTTTAGTTGAGTGGACAAAGCAAAAATCTCCAGAACTGACAATAAACTAGTAAAACAAACAAACAAACAAATAAAAAAAAAAAACAAAACAAAACTTAAAAACCCTTCAGATGACAGATGCTCAGACTTGTCTGGTGCCTGAATAGATTATAGTGATCTTTCGTCAGCCTAGATGCTTGCCAAAAGCAGTTGTAAATCTTCCCTGGTGAAAAGAACACTACTGAGCTATTTGGAAGTATTTGGCACTAGCCTAAAGTATCTACATGCGTATGAAGGTAATTGAATGAAAGTTAATAAAGCAAAACTCTCTGGAGAGCAGAACCTCTCTTGCTGAACAACCATGTTGACAAAATGATCAAAAGTGAAAAGTAAGTGATTAGTGTGTTATATGATTTAGTATGAAAATAAGGATTTTGGAAGAGAAGTGAAAGTTAGAAAAATAATAAATATTTTATAATACTAAAAATAACCAATATCAAGAATTGATTGATTAGTTTATCAGTAGATTAATCACAGTTGGAGAAATTGGTAAACTGGAAGATTAGTCAAAACACAATATTCAGACAGAAGCACAGAAAAATAGCAGAAAGAAAAAGGAAAAGGACACATTGTAAAGATTTTGCAGCAAAAGGGTATTTTGATAATTGGAGGGCCACTGAATGCTGCAAAAATCATACCAAACAACAGACCTTATACAAGAGATTTATTGAGGATTGTGAAAGGCTGCTTCTGAGAGGAGATGAGAGAGAGAGAGAGAGAGAGAGAGAGAGAGAGAGAGAGAGAGAGAGAGAGAGAGAGAGGTGGGCAATGTGGAACAATGGTGGAACAGGTGGTTCTAGAATGTGGTTTGTTTTAAACATTTCTTCCTTTTTTATTATAAAAGGTAAGAAAATAGGAAGGGGGTAACTAGTGAGGTAGGAGTAAGGGCTCCATGCTCTTTAGACTGCTTCTTGCTGTCTGAGGTGTAGACATCTTTGGGGACCCAAGAAAGCTGGAATGCTTGACAATGTCTGGAAGAGCAGGCTGTTTCATTCTTTTCAGGCTTTCTAGGACCATCTAGAGTCAGGGAAGTGAAGAATACATTTGAGCAGTCTGATTGGAAATCTGCTGGAATATAACAATACTACATATATTAAAGTTATATATTATATAATACTATTTATTATATAGAACATATATGTTTAATATACACACACAAAATCTGGTAAAGGTAGAGTTTAGTGGAAAACTTTTTCTCAGGTATATATTTTAAACTATTAGACCTATGGTCTTGGTAGTTGGGGAAGGGGAGTCTGAAGACAAAGAAATGGGGGTGGAATCCTACTTTCAGGAATAGGCAGAATAGGCAAGTAGGGAAACACACTGTTGACTGACAGTACTTATATGAAGTCTATTTGACCTTGTAGAGACAATGGATTCAAGTTAATTCACTGAAGCTTAAGAATTTTCCTTTTAAATTTACAAAATAAGGTAAGTTTCAGACATGTTATAATTGCCACTGTTTGTGATCTGTACTGAAATCTGCATTGTAGAAAGAGCAGTATATTCATAACTTTGAGTCATGTAGTGTAAGGGTCCATTGTTTGCGGAAGAATGACACCCCAGACTCAAACAGTATGCAAAAGCAATGAGCACTTTATTCCGCAGAATAAAACAGACCTTTGCATTTGAGGGCTCTTCCAGGATTCATCAGTGACCCCTGACCCAAATAGTGGTGTTTTGTTTCTGACTGTTAAGTTCAGGTGCCTGGTTTTGGGTCTAATCTGGAGGTCAAGAGGGACAAAGAAGGTTTGTATTTTGTCACACAGCCATGGGCAATGGACTATTCCAATTGTCATTTCTTCTAGGCTATACCCCACAGTTATCTGGCAACAGACAAGTATGCCTGACTCACTATATAAGGGGCTGCTCCCCCCCAGCCCCCACTCACTCTCTGCTTTTCTTTTCTTCTCTTGCTCTCTTACCTCCCCCCTCACTTCTCTCCCCATTCCCCTCCCCCTCTCTCCCTACATATTCATGGCAGGCCTCCTCCTCTCCTCCTCCTCCTTCTTCTTCCCCTCCCCCCCTCTCCGTTCTCTGTCTCTACTAACCCCTCAACTCCCCTCCCCATGCCCTAAATAAATTCTATTCTATAGTATAGTTGTTTAGCTGATACCTCACAGGAAAGGGATGCATAAGCATGAGGCAATCCCCGCCCCAACATACAGCACATCTACCAAACATATCCCTGCTAGCTTCTTTATCTTTTTCTTTTTTGTTTTTTTGTTTGTTTGTTTGTTTTTGATTTTTGTTTTGTTTTTTGTTTTGTTTTGTTTTGTTTTTGGTTTTTTCAAGACCATGTTTCTCTGTATAGCCCTGGCTGTCCTGGAACTCACTCTGTAGACCAGGCTGGCCTCCAACTCAGAGATCCACCTGCCTCTGCCTCCCAAGTGCTAGGATTAAAGGTGTGCGCCACCACCGCCTGGCTTCTTTTTCTTCTTTCCTTTCCTTTCTTTCTTTCTTTCTTTCTTTCTTTCTTTCTTTCTTTCTTTCTTTCTTTCTTTCTTTCTTCCTTTCTTCCTTCCTTCCTTCCTTCCTTCCTTTCTTTTTTTAAATTTTACTTTATTTTTAATTTATATTTTACGCTCCATATTCCATTACCCTCCCCCCATCCACCCTATGTTCCACATCCCACATCTCATCTCCACCCAACCCTGTCTCCACGTGGATGCCCCCGTCCCACCTGAGCTCTAAACTCCCTGGGGCCTCCAGTCTCCTGTGGGTTAGGTTCATCATCTCTGAATGAACACAGACCCAGAAGTCCTCTACTGTATGTGTGTTGGGGGCCTCATATCAGCTGGTGTATGCTGTCTGTTTGGTGGTAAAGTGTTTGAGAGATGTTATGGATCCAAATTAATTGAGACTCCTACAGAATTGCCCCAGCTTCTTTCATCTTTCCTTAATTCAAAACACAGGTCAGCTGCTTCTGTCCATTGTTTGGGTACAAATATCTGCATCTGATTCTTTCAGCTGCTTGTTGGGTCTTACAGAGGGCAGTCATGATAGATTCCGTTTTGTGAGCTCTCCATAGCCTCAGTAATTATGTCAGGCCTTGGGACTTCCCCTTGAGCTGGAGCCCACTTTAGGCCTATTGCTGGACTTTGTTTTCCTCAGACTCCTTTCCATCTCCATTCCTGTAACTCTTCCAGACAGGAACAATTATGGGTCAGAGATGTGATTGTGGAATGGCAACCCCATCCCTCACTTGATGCCCTGTCTTCCTGCTGGAGGTGGGCTCTATAAATTTCCTCTCCCCACTGTCAGGCATTTCATCTACGGTCCCTCCCTTTGATTCCTGAGAGTTCTGCTCCTTCCCCCACTTCCACCACCCTGTCCACTTTCCATTCTAGGTCCCTCCATCCCTACCCACTACTGATTGCTTTCTTCTCTCTCCCAAGTAGGAGTGAGGAGTCAACACTTGGCCACTTCAGCTTGTTAACCTTTTTGAGTTCTGTGGACTGTATCTTGGGTATTCTGTACATTTTGTTTGTTTGTTTGTTTGTTTTGTTTTGTTTTTGTTTTTTTTAAAATTTGGCTGATATCCACTTACTAGTGAGTACATGCCATGCACGTCCCTTTGGGTCTTTTTTTTTTTTTTATAAAATATACTTCCAACCCCCTACCAGAAGCAGGACAGCTTGCTAGTTCTTATCTGATTTCTGAACCAGCTGTAGGTCTGTGAGCCACCCATGTGCAAGGAGGAAGACAATCTGAGACAGCCTTTTCATTTTTTGTTTTCTTTTTCTGGGAATGGCTTTCTGTGTCTACCTGTATGTCTGTCTGTGTGTACTCTGTGCTTTTTGTCCTCTAGTACAAAGTTTTCTTTGGTTCCTAGGATGGAACAGAGACAGAGCACCCCACTTGGCCTGGGCCTGAACCATTTTAAGGACATTCACAGAAGACTTGGATCTGGTTATTCTTGCAAACTAACCATCTTTTGCAGAAATGAATGGCCCACTTGTAAAGTAGAGTGGCTTGAGGTGGGAAATTTTCATCTCTCTATCATTTACAGGGAGAAGGCTATAATTTATGAGGGTAGGGGCCACCCAGACCAAGTGCCACATGGCAATTCCTGGTCAAGAAGCCCACTGTTTGGATGAGACCATTTTTGTTACCAGCCTCCCTGCTCCGTGCCCTTCTTCCTATGAAGGAGGGTCAGCCTCTGTCCCCTGCCTTGCTCTCGCTGCTGCTCCTGAGGAGGAGATCTGTCCCCCCTCCCTCTGCTATGGATTCTTTAGTCCCTGCTCCTGCACAACATTTGCAGTTGGAGGAGCAGCTCCTGACTCCCCTGATTTTCCTGACTCTACTTGGAGTTCACCTTACACTTGGGACTAGGGCTGACTCTACTACTGAGAAGTCAAATCTTTTAAATTCAAACTCCATTTTAGAGAACCTGATCCAAGTTTGAACTCAGGTAAACTAGCAGGCCACTACCTAGCATTAGTTTCCAAGCTATCCCCCAACCAAACCCTAGCCTAGCTCCAGTCTCTATGCTCACTGCCAACAAGACTCGTGTCTCCAGGTTATTCCAACAGATCTGCATTCCTAGGATACAAGGTCACCCCCTAATGACCACCAATGAAGCAGGAAATAGAAATCAACTTTACTGGTTGACTCCTAGCACCAGCCGATTATGGTAAAGGCTATAGCTTTCCCATTAGATGCTTACCCCCGTCCTTGCTGCTTACTATCATGTCTTACCCTGATAGATATTCGGGGCTCCTCATAACCAAAACCTGACAGCAGTGTGCTGAGGGGTCTCTGCTAGCTCGAATAAAAAGGTTCTACTGTGATTCCATTGGATGGGCTCCCGACTGGTTTTTGGGGATCACTAACATTTCCCTGTCACTACACTATGGCCTTACCCCTCAGGACTATGGGATCCGCAGATGCTCAGGTGAGACAGTTCATGACATATGTGCCATTTTCCAGTAATGGGCTTTACAACTGGAAATTGCACAATTTCCCATTTTCAGAAAGACCCCCCAGCTCTTGAAGGTCTTCTAGATTCAAACATGCTGACTCACTTGCCCACCTGGGATGACTGTCAGTAGTTGTTCCAGGTCCTCTTCACCACAGAGGAGAGAGAGAGGATTGTGGGCGCTGCCTTGAAATTAGTTCCAGGAGCAAATAGGTTGCTCCCTCAAGTCCAGGCTGATATCGATGCAGCCTTTCCTTTGACTCGACCCAACTGGGATTTTTAACACTGCTGAAGGTAAGGAAAGGCTCCAGGTCTATAACCAGATTCTAATGGGGGCCTGCAAGAGGCGAGCCAGGTGATGGTGATGAAGGAAAAGAATGGAAACTCCAGGGAATATCTAGAATGATTTTTTGAAGTCCATAGGACCTACACTCTTTTGATCCAGAAGCCAGAGAACACCAGTCAGCTGTGA
Organism: Mus musculus; assembly: GCF_000001635.26. Taxonomy (NCBI): domain Eukaryota; kingdom Metazoa; phylum Chordata; class Mammalia; order Rodentia; family Muridae; genus Mus; species Mus musculus. The sequence continues at coordinate 50,318,197 of NC_000076.6, read as the reverse complement.
ACATGGCTTTTGTTAACCAAGCTGCTCCTGCCATCCCTCCGTCCGAAGCTTCACCACCTGGATGGCTTCACGGTTAAGCAGCTGACTTACTTAGTAGCAATGACAGAGAAGATTTTCAACAACTGGGAGATCCCTAGGACTGAGAGACTGACAAAAGTGCTACTCCCTGCCACGAGCCACGGCCTTCCTGATAAGAATGATGAAAAACCTAGCTCATGGAAGGGGCAAAGGTAAGCTAGACAGAAAGAAAAGCCTGTTCTCCATTAGAGAGGGACCAATGTGCTTACTGCAACAGAAAGGGCCATTGGAAGAATGAATGCCCTAAGAAAAAATTGAAGAAAGGACCCAAAAGTTCTTCAATTAGAAGAATGATTGGGGCTCAAAACCTCTCCATGAGCCCTGGGTGACCCTAAAGGTGGAGGGGAAGCCCATAACTTTCTGGTGGACACAGGGGCACAACATTCAATTTGAAACAACCTCTGGGGCCACTGTTAAATTGAAAAACATGGCTACAAAGGGCAACCAGCACTAATCCCTATTATGAACTATCCAAAGAAAGGTGGACTCGGGAATGGGAATGGTAACCCACTCATTTATGGTCATCCTTGGATGCCCATACCCCATTTGGGAAGAGATGTTCCAAAATGGAAGGGAACCCAAATCTATTTTGGTCTAGAGGGAGGGGAAGTGCTAGATAAACATGGCCCCATCCATGTTCTGACCTGGGCTCTAGAAGAGGAATATAAACTGTTCCCTCACCCAGCCCCATCTCTAAGCCCATTACTTCAGAGGTTCCTACCAGAAGTCTCCAAAGTCTGGGCAGAAAAAACCCAATGGGATTCGTGATACATCAGACTCCAGTTCTAGTTCAATTAAACTACTCCAGCCCAAATTAAGAAATATTTAATGTCCAGAGAAGCCAGAACAAGGATCACCCCTCACATTAATCAGCTCTGGGGACAGGGATTCTGATTCCTTGCCAATCAGCATGGAGCACTCCTCTCCTTTTGGTCAAGAAGCACCATCTTAATGACTATCGGCCTGTGCAGGGTTTAAGGGAGGTGAATAAGTGGGTGGAAGACATCTATCCTGGACAAGCCCCCAAACGTAAAGGTCCATGATTCACTGCTGGGGTCTCTCTAGGGGACTTCTGCAAAATAAAACACTCTTTGCATTTGTATACTATTTGAGTCTGGGATGTCATTCTTTGGCAAATCATGGATCTTCCAGTAGAAGTTCCGGGACTCAAAATGATCTTGTGATAAAAACATTAATGTGCTATCCAGAGTACTGGGTATATAAATTGGACTGAGACAGTTTTAGCACATTGAGCAACACTTTTAAGTCTATACATAGAAAACAATCAAAGGGAATTTAAAATCTTGAGCTTGTGACTATGATAATAGTAGTCAATGCTTACCAGAGCTAGATTAATAGCTTATCACAACTCTATTGATGAATGTCAAAACTGTAAACTTTTAAAGTGTTAATATATCAATGTCATAAGGAGAGAAAGAAATCTGAAATATTTCTCATTTTTTACATATCTTAAACTATTTTCTTATATCTTTAGAAATTACGTTTACACACCAATACATTTTGTAAAGCGCAAATTTTGTATGGTGCTGGGGTAGTCGGGGAGCCTTAGTGGGCCCATGCTGAGGCATCCCTCCCCACTGAGTTATCAGTCATGTAGAAAGAAGTTTATTTAGGGGCATGGGAAGGGAGATTGAAAAGGGAGTAGAGGCAGAGAAAGAGAGGTGACAGGAGTGGGTGGGGGTTGAGGAGGGGGGCGGATACCTGGCTATTGCTAGGAAACTGGTGGGCAGAGCCTAGAAGGAATGCTAACATGCAAACACACACCTTAAAGCATTTTCTTAGACCTTTATAACTGCCATTTACGTATCTTAAACCAGTTCTTCAGATCTTTACAACTTACTTAAGCTTCACATCCTCAAACCGTTTCAACTTGTACTTATATACCTTAGAACACTTTCTTAGACCCTCAGAACGTACATAAACTTTAAACTGTTTTTTTAGCCCAATCATTTGCCACAAGTCCCAGGAAGTTGTTTTCTTAGAGCATTCATTGTAAAGCCTTTTCCTTTAGGAAAAAATAGGAAAAGTTACTTGGAAACCTTTCAGAGTCTGTTAGCAAGGTAAACTGTCCTTCTCTGTAGATTCTGTGGTAGCCCTATCGAAGGCAGATGAAGCCCTGGGGAAGCGGGTATGCAGCTGTTAAAGGTACTGAGTCAATACCATCAGAAATCTGAGAATTACACCTGGTAGTATAACCTAAATTGTTGATGCATCAATTAAAATGGCAGAGACTTCCCCTTACCTAGGCAGGCTGCTTTAATCACCTTTGATCTCCATGACTTTGTTAGGCAGTAGTTGTAGGTCTTCTTGCTGTCATGTAGAAGTAGTGTGGCTTTTGGCTGTCAGACCCAGGTCTCAGTGATTTTGCCTGTAAAGGAACTTTAAAAAGTCCAGGCAAAGTACAGCAACCAAGCCCAAACTGTCCAGTTTGTACAGAGGCCTGGCAGCAGACAAGGTATAGGGCAGTTTGTTGTATTTTATAAAAAGAAAGAAGAGAGGTAACTGTGGGGTGATGCCTAGAAGGAATGCTAACACAGTTTATCCTAGTGGTTAACTTTACCACAATTCAGATGCAGTTGTCTTGTCATGGCTGGTCTGTTTTCTTTGGAGACCATAAAGGTTTTTGCTAGGAGTGAAGTAATTATCTCTATAATTATTAAATATTTTAAATAACATTCAGCAGATCTCAGCAGAGTTTGAGGGCCATCTATATATATTAAGTATATCTGACATTTTGCTTTAGGCTTAACTTTGAAAACACATGCAGGAGGCTAAGTAAGGCTTATTTCTGTAATTAATAATGAATATAAGCATAGTTCTGAACTCATTAATGAATTTGATTATTTAGTAGGTAACTTATTATTAACTTGTATATTTTAATCACCTTTAACATTTTATGATAAGTTAGTATATTTTATAAGATTAGGATTTTTACAGTTTTATCCATGGTAAGTTTGAGCATTAAAAATTTGAGTTGAAGATTTAATTGTAGATCCTTTTGATGTGCTTATAAAAAAATAAAGAGATAAGGGAATGTATTCTATGGAGGTGTGGTGAGATGTGGAAGAAAAGGGTGTCTCAGTGGACCCATGCTGAGGCATCCCTTCCCCCTGAGGGACCAGCTGTATGATGGGATAGTATAGAATAGAGATTATTCAGGACATGGGGAGGGGAGTTAAGAGGGTAGTAGAGACAGAGAAAGGGAGAGTGAGAAAGAGAGAGAGAGAGAGAGAGAGAGAGAGAGAGAGAGAGAAGAGAAGAGAAGTAGAGGAATAGAGGCTGTCCATGAGCACATGGAGAGAGAGGGGTGAAGGGAATGGGGAGAGAAGGGAGAAGGGAAGCAGGGAAAGCACAAGGGAGGAGCAAGAGACCAAGAGGGCAAGAGAGTGAGGAGGGGGCAGGCAGCCCCTTTTATAGTGAGTCAGGCCTACCTGGCTATTGCCAGGTATCTTGGGGTGGAGTTTAGACAGGATGCTAACTTTCCCCCATTTTGGTTCAAAAAAATTAGAAAGAGCTGATGGTAGAGCAGGAACAGGGTTGTCTCATCATGATATCTGACTACTTCATGCTGGCATTGGGGTGACGTGCCTCTAGGGGACCTAGAAGAATGGGTAAGGGGGATATTTGTCCAGTCTTAGGAGAGTTGGTTGTTTCCTTGATGTCCAGGGTCTATGGAGCCATCTGACAATAGGTCAGAGGGAACAGGTCCAGTAGAATCATCTGTGCCAGTGAGAGGAGATTGGAGCATCTGGAGGTTGCTTCTCTAGAGCTGTCCTGGATGTAATAAGTGCCTGGACTTGACAAGATGCTGAAACACACACAGATATTTATTATAGATAGAGATTAAATACATTTAGAAGAAAGATTTTTTCTTAAGATGTACATTTGCAGCTGGGCAGTGGTGGTACATGTCTTTATTCCCAGCACTTAGGAGGCAGAGGCAGGCAGATTTATGAGTTCAAGGCTAACCTGGTCTACAGAGTGAGTTCCAGGACAGCCAGGGCTATACAGAGAAGTCCTGCCTCGAAAAACCAAAAACCAAAAACCACCCCCCCAAAAAAATGTACATTTGAAACCCAGAGTAATCCCACTTTCTGGAATAGGTAGTAAATGGGAATTTAGGCCAATGTACTTATCTGGATGGAGTCTATTGGGTCCATGAGAGGTAAATCTGAGGGGGTTTCCTGTAGCTTATAAGTTTACAAAAGAGATGACAACTTGAGTTAACTACATGAACAGTCTTTAAGATGAGATTTTGTGAAACAGAAGGAACAAAAATTTGTGACTAAAAAGTTTGACCCTATAGTGGAATGTTTCATTAGAGTTAAGTACTCAAATGTTAGGACAGTGGCATAGCAAGAAGCAGATATATGAAACATTTAATCAATGGAACTCGAGTTTAGGTAAGAAATTAACTGATTATATCTGTGAAAGTTTTTTTTTCTAGCTCTGAAGATATAGTTACTTAGCTGTCAATGTAGTCAGAAATCTGGGGAAGAATAAACAATAAACTAGCAGTCATATATTATTTAAAAAATGAAAGAGTTCACTAGCCAACAGTTTCCTGTCGTCTCTGTGGCAACTTGGGCAGAGTCAGTCTGGCTTTTAAGCTTAGAAGACTCAGATTTTTTTTTTCTCTGTGGAATGGATACGTGTGGCATGAGAAATAGCTTACTTTGATTTAGATAAGTCATTTGACACAGGGTGTCCAGTTTTGTCCACTGTGGTTATCAGTGATTATCATATCAAAATCCAGGTAATATCTTGAAGCTGTGTCCAAACCTTCTGAGATTTTGTAGGACTAATCTGTTAAGGTCTTTGGGAGATTCTGTCTGTTATATGTCAATAATTAGCAGACTTCTGACAAGATTGGGGGCTATATCAATTGGTTATATCTGAATAGAGCACACCATAATTCAATGGTAATAGAAAAAATTAGTATCTATCAATATAGGACAGGGTAGAAATGAGAATCTTAAGTAACTTTGACAGGTTGTGTAAGTAGAGAAAAACACATTTTTTGCATTAGCAGAGAAACATTTGTCTTAGAGTTGGTGTACAGGATGAAGCACCAACCGCTCCAGGAACTGGGTGAGTGACTAAATGGTTGGGGCTGAGTGTGCAGAGCAGCCAGTAACCTTCGTAGGTCTGTAGAGCTCAAGACAGGAGTGCATGTATGTGTGGTTGAAGCACCAGACACATGCTCTCTGGCTGGTGATGTGGGGCCCGAGTGGCAAAGGTGTTGCTGAACGGTGGTGACAGCTGCAGTGGCTGGGGTGGGACTTCCTCCCAACAGCTGGAAGCCATGGCCTAGTACTTCTGGCTGTCAGAGTCCGAGGTGTGTGGGTTAAAGGAAGCACCTGAAGTAGCATCCTGTATTTCAGCAATGTGCACACTATTCTTGTGGTAGATAGCGCTGCTTGTCCTCACGTTACGAGTCCTGGGGGGGGGGGGGGCGGGCGGGAGAGAGAGAGAGAGAGAGAGAGAGAGAGAGAGAGAGAGAGAGAGAGAGAGAAAGAGATATGAGATCCCTATATATGCAGGAAAGCAGCGTCTTGGACAAGGTAAAAGCTGTATTAGGGGTAGATAGTGGCGGGCAGGGCCGAGCTTTTCCCATGGCTGTGAGCCAAGCAGGCAGGCAGGGCCTAGTGGCAGCTTTGGCAAGGAGTGGCAGGTGTTTGCATGTGTGGGAAAGCAAGTTTCACAAACAGGGTCCCCTGGCTGGGTGCAAGGGACAAGGCCAGACCCATTTTTCCAGAGGTGAACTGGAAGTAGAGCTAAGGAGCAAATGCAAGATGGAGGAGGGCAGCAAGCAGAGTCCCTGGCAGGGAGCAGGGCCAGACCTGCTTTTCAGGTGATGAACTAGTGGAATCAGTGGCTGCATCTGCCTGCAGTGGGAGTGGGGGCCAGCAAATGAGGAAGTGGGGAGAGAGAAGGAAGTCTATGCTATGGGTCACTATTCAGAAAGTGCCTGTTTAGTGGCCATGTAGAGATATTGTTTTCTGTTAACTGTGAATTAGACCAAAACATCCCAGTAAGTAGGGACAAGGTGGTGAGGAGTGACCCATGAGTGAGAGACATGGGGGCTAGGGATTAAGCTCTGGGCTGATGCCCCTGAGCATACAGAGAGCAATTTATCCAGGCCTGACCTGGGATTCTCAGCCATGAGAAAGAAACTGTCTAGAACAAGGGTCAGTACAGGGGTAGCTCCAAGCTCAAAAGCTCTCCCCTGGGACCATGTGGACATTTATGATGACCAGTGGGGGGAGGGGGCTTACCAATTCTGGGCTAGTGAGCATGGGTCTCCATGTGTTAGCTGGGGTGGGATGCAAACCTGCAGAGTTTCTAAATCCCAGTAACAGCACCAATCCTTTAGCAAAAAATAACCCATAAATTCAGTAAACTTTAAACAATAAATACAGTCTCTAGGGAGACTGGTAACTTTTTTGGTTCTTTTATGGTGTACCATTATAGAATATCATATTTACTCATAAGTTTGTTTATCCAAATAGCTAAAGCTTAATATAGTGAGCAAAGACAAAACAGCTAGACAAATATTACTATGAACCTAAATAGAACTTTATTTAAATGTTACCTTATTTTTTAAACATATGCTGTTTTTAATCTAATTTTTTAGAATCCTGGCGTTGTAAAGCTAGCAGCAATGTAAGTAGTTTGACATACATCTTAAACCAGCTTTTGTTAATCTGAGTAAACTGTTATAACCTTAAATTTTTATCACTGTGCAAAAAAACCATAACAATCAATTGTTGTCTCCTTAGTCTAAAATGAGATACAATGATCAACAGAGGGTTCAGTAGGAGTGAAAAAATTTACAATTGTTTTATACCTTGTATTCATCTTAAGATGTTGAAATTACATGGCATGTACCCTTTACGTTAGTAAACATGGCTGCCAGTCATGTAGTTGCTTCTATACTGATAAGGTCATCAGCCAAGATGGAAGAGACCCACATGACTGCTACTTAAAAAGATGCTTTTCATATATGTATTAAACACATGTTTTCCTAGTAAACGTATATATTTTTTAATGAGTTGAATGCAAATTTTACACACACACAGTTGATTTACACACACACACACACATATACATACAGTAAGTCGTAGAGAATAAAGATTACCTATGTATAGGTTTTTAATTATAAGAAATTTTTATAAGTTTAAAGCCAAATTTTGTTACAGATATTACAGATTTTTGAATTTACAAATATTCAGTGAACTTACAAATCCTGATTTAAAGTTTACAGCATAGTCTTAAGAGAGTTTTTTTTTTTTTTTTTTTTTTTGGGAAAAAAGTGCAGAGAAGTCATAGCTATAAAGAGAAATCATAGAGATAAGATAATTTTTGAAAATTGATAAGTAGAACCTCAGATATAAGAAACTTGGAAGTGTAGAGCAAAGCAAATTTAAATATAAGAGATTTAAGGATCATTGTTTGTGCATTGGCAGTTGTTATGATTTGTGAGACATTGGAAACCAAGTGTGTTTTTTTCCCATTGAACTACATTGTGGCCAAGTTGTTTGAATCAAGGAGGAGAGAGGGTTGTGTGATTTGAATATGCTTGGCCCACAGAAGTGGCATTATTAGGAGGTGTGGCCTTGCTGGAGTAGGTGTGTCACTTTGGGTGTGCACTTTAATACCCTTGTTCTAGCTGCCCTGTGATCACCACTCCCTAAATCTCTTTTTTCTTCTTCCTTAGTATCTTTCTGACAAGCTCTCATTCTCATAGCGCAGTTGCCTCTGTTCCTTTAGATATGTGAAGCTCCTTATATAATTCATAGAGCATCCTTATATTTCCATAGCTGAGAAATTATATATTTTTGAACTCTTTTCATTGTTCTTTCCTGTAGCCTTAAGAGCTGTTCTGAAGGTCACAGAATCTTACCATATTTCTCTTCTGGCTCTTTTTCATGGGGCAGGAAACATGCCATTCCCTACCTTACATGGCCAAGTGGGACTCAGCAGTCTGCAATTCGGGAATGCCTACCAAAAGACCCAACCATCCCCCTCAGCCTTCCCTTCGCTCCTCTGTGTCCCAGCTCCCAACTCAGGCAGATACTCCCTACTCAACTACATAAAGGCCATGCCTGTAAGAAGGTCAGGTATACTGCCATTGGAATTTCCCAACTCTATCTGTTACCTCAGACTCAATTTTCAAGGTCTAGTACCCCTACTGTTCTGCTCTCACCATGCCTCCTGTGGATCCCTCAGACTATCTCCCCCTGGACTCCCTTTTTCCCCAGCTGCCAACCCCAGCATGGATTGCACTTGAACAAACCAGCCAAGCAGGCCAGTAGAAGAGGCAACACTTACCAAATGCAGTCTCTGAAAACGCAAAGAAAAAAGAAACAAGGGATCAAAACTACCATCAAACAAAGACAAATCCAGAAATCAGTACCTAGATTTATAATCCCTCAAAAAACAGATACCTAGAATCCAGCATAATCAAAACAGCCAGAGCAATATATCTCTACCAGTGCCTAGCTATCCTATCATGGCAAGCCAACATAGCTGAGAAACAAGAAAATGACCCTAAAACTAACTATATGAGGATGACATAAATCCATAATGAGGAAATGAATATAAGTTCTTACTGTGAAGATGAATAAATCCCCCAAAAAGGCCAGGAAAGCACAAACAATTGGAGAAAATTAATAAATCCCTTCAAAGAAAGTCAAGAAACCCAAGAGAAACAAAGGTGAAGGAAATGAATGAAACGGTTTAGGACCTGAAAGTAGAAACAGAAACAACAAAGAAAACACAAACCTAGAGAATTCTGGAAATGGAAAATTTAGAAATGTGATCAGGAACTACAGAGGCAAGTTTCACCTACAGAGTACAAAGGATGAAAGAAACAATCTTGGTCACTAAATATATTATAGAAGAATCAATCAAAGAAAATGTTAAATCCAAAAAATTTGTAACAGAAGACATCCAGGAAATTTGGGGCACTATGAAATTACCAAACCTAAGAAGAGTAGAAATAGAAGAAGGACAAGAATCATAGCTCAAAGGCCCATAAAATATTTTCAATAAAATCATAAAAGAATCTTTTCCCAATAAAAGAAAGAAGCTTACCGAACACCAAGTATATTGAACGAAGAAAGAAAGACTGCTCTTTACAGAATAATCAAAATATTAAATATACAGAAGAAAGAAAGGGTATTAAAAGCTGAAAGGAAAAATGCCAAGAAACATAAAGGGAGATCTATTAGAATTACATCTGACTTTTCAATGGCACCTATAACAGCTAGAATGTCTTGGACAGGCATCCTTCTGATTCTAAGAGATCACAGATGCTAGCCTAGAGTACTAAACCCAGCAAAAGTTCCAATCACTATACATGGATAAAATAAGATATTCTATAATAAAGTCAAATTTAAACTCTATCTATCTATCTATCTATCTATCTATCTATCTATCTATCTATCTATCTATCTATCCAGTACTACAGACAGTGTTAGATTGAAAAATCAAGCTAAGGAGATTAATTTAAACACAGGAAAAAAAGCTTACCACAGTAAAACAAAAAGAAGGGAAATACACATACATGCACATACACACCACCAACAGCAACAGCTGCAACAGCAGCGGCAGTACACTATCACTACGACAAACAACAAAATAGCAGGAATTACAAAAATTGATCATTGGCATATCTCAGTATCATTGGCCTTAATTTCCCAATAAAAAGACACATTAAGAGAATAGATACAAAAATAGTACCCATCCTACTGCATACAAGAAACACCTCAATTCAAAAATATACTACCTCAAGATAAAGGGTTGGAAAAAGTTATTCCAAGCAAATGGGCTTAAGAAACAAGCAGACATAGCAATTTTAATATTTAACAAAATACAAACAATCAAAAGAGATGGATAAGAATGCTACATATTCATCAAAGGCGGGGAAAAAAAAACAACAAAAAAAGAATTTTCAATTCTTAACATCTATGCCACAAACAAAAGGGCACCAAAATTTGTAAAAGAAACACTACTATAGCTTAAATCACACATTGACCCTCACATGCTTATAGTGGGAGACCTCAATACCCCACTTTCACCAATGGACATGCCATCCAGACAAAAACTGAGAAATGCTGGAGTTAACTGACACTATAAACCAAATGAATGTAAAAGATATTTACAGTACATTCTCCCCAAACACAAAAGAATTTTTTTTCTCAGCACCTGTGATAGTTTGAGTATTTCTTTTGTTTCTTTCTTTCTTTTTTTTTTTTTTTTTGTATTTTTGTTTTGTTTGTTTGTTTTGTTTTGTTTTGTTTTGTTTCCTTTGAGACAGGACTTCTCTGTGTAGCCCTGGCTGTCCTGGAACTCACTTTGTAGACCAGGCTGGCCTTGAACTCAGAAAGCCGCCTGCCTCTGCCTTGTGAGTGCTGGGATTAAAGGCATGTGCCACCATGCCCGGCTTAGTTTGAGTATTTCTACCTAGTCAAGGGTGTGACAGTCTTTGGTGGTGTGGTTTTGTTAGAATAGGTGTGCCACTGTGGACTTGGATTTTAAAACCCTCATCCTAGCTTCCTGGAAGTCAGTCTTCTCCTAGCAGCTTTCAGATGAAGATGAAGAACTCTTACCTCCTTCTGCACTATGCCTGCCTGGATGCTTCCCACCTTGATGATAATGGACTGAACCTCTGAACCTGTAAGTCAGCCCCAGTTAAATGTTGTTCTTTATAATAGCTGCCTTGGTCATGGTGTCTGTTCACAGCAGCAAAACCCTAAGACAACACTTCAAGGAACTTCCTCTTAAACTTCCTCAGGCACAAAGCAAGTCTCAGTAGATACAAGAAAATTGAAATACCTACATTCTATCAGAGAACCATGGATTAAACTAGATATTAACAACAACAACAACAACAAAAAAAAAAAAAACAGAAAGTTCACAAACTGATGAAAACTGAACAACTCTCTACTGAAGGGGAGATGGGTCAATACAAACCAAGAATGGAATTAAAGACTTCATAGAATTTATTGAAAATGAGTACACAAGACACTCAACCTTATAAAACACAATGAAAGTCATTGCAAGAGGCACTTTCATAGCACTAAGTGCTGGCATTTAAAAAAATTCAAACAACAACAACAACAACAATAATCCCAAACCAACAAAAACAAAATACAAAAAAAGCTGGAGAGATTTAATGCTAGCAATTAAACACACAAAAGCTCTAGAGCTAAAAGAAGAAATTGCACTTGAAAGGAATAGGTGGCAAGAAATAATCAAACTCAGGGCAGAAATCAATAAAATTGAAACAAAAAGAACAATACAAAGAACCAATGGAAGAAAGAGTTGATTCTTTGAGAAAATCAATAAGGTTTCAAAACACTACCAATTTAACTAAGAGGTAGAAAAAGAATACCCAAATTTAAAAAATCAAGAATGGAAGAGAAGATATAACAATAGGCACAAGAAATACAGAAAATCATAAGGATATACTTTTAAACTATTGCACTTAATTTGAAAATATAAAATAAATGGATAATTTTCCTTTTTTAAAAAATAATGTTCATTTTTATTTTTTAACCCTTCTTTTTCACAGTCCAGACTTTATTCCCCTCCTGGTCTGCCCCCAACCACACCTCCTTCCTCCACTCTCCAAGAGGTTGTCCCCCCCCCCTCCCCTAGGTCTCCCCACTCCCTGGGACCTCAAGTCTCTTTTACGTTTATTTTCTCTCACTGAGACCACACCAGACAGTCCTCTGCTGTATATGTTGGGAAGAGGCAGGACTCATATCAGCTGGTAATGCTGCCTGGTTGTTAGCTCAATGTCTGAGAGACTCTGAGGGGTCCAGGTCAGTTAAGACTGGGGCTGGGGCTGCCCTCCTTCTCAGCTTCTTCCAGCCTTTCACTAATTCAGCAACAGGGATCCCTGGCTTCTGTTTATTGCTTGGCATCTGACTCTTTCAGCTGCTTGTTGAGTCTCTCAGAGGGCAGCCAAGTTAGGCTCCTGTCTGCAAGCATACCATAGCATCAATAACAGTCTCAGGGCCCCAAGCCTCTCCTTGAGCCATTTTGGGCCTGTCACTGAACTTCCTTTCTCTCATGCTCTTCTCTATTTTTATCCCTGTAGTTCCTTAAGGCAAGAACAATTGTGGGATGGCAACCTCATCCCTCCACTTGATGTTCTGGCCCTACACTGGAGGTAGAATTTACATGGTGCTCCTCCCCACTGTAGAGCACTTTGTAAGAGCTCCCTACCTTTGAGTCCTGAGAGTCTCTCACCTCCCAGGCATCTAAAACATTCTAGAGGGTCCCCCTGCCCTGTCCCCTATCTCCGAAAGTTGCCTGTTTCCATTCTTTCTGCTGGCCCTAAGGGCTTCAGTTCTGCTCCCCAGAAATAACCTGATAATGTTCCACCTGCACCTCTTTGTCTCCTGCTCTGGTCCCTCCATCTCTCTGCCCCCTGTGACAGCTTTTTTCTCTCTCCCAAGTGGGACTGAGGCATCTTCACTTGGGTCCTTCGTTTTACTAACATTCCTGAATCCTGTGGTTTGTGTCTTGGTTATTCTGGACTTTTGGCTAATATCCACTTATTAGTGAGTACATACCATGCATGCCCTTTTGCATCTGAGTTACCTCACTCAGGATGATATTTTCTAGTTCCATCCTTTTGACTGCAAAACTCAGGATGTTCTCATTCTTAATAGCTGAGTAATATTACATTGTGTAAGTGAACCACATTTTCTGTATCCATTCTTCTGTTGTGGGATAGCTCGGTTGTTTCCAGCTTCCGACTATCAAAAACAAGGTCGCTATGAACATAGTGGAACATGTGCCCCTGTGGCATGGTGTGGCATCTTTTGAGTATATGATCCAGAGTGGTATAGCTGGGCCTTCAGGTAGATCTATTTCCAATTTTCTGATTGGAACCTCTGGATTGATTTCCAGAGTTGTACCAGTTTTCAATTCCATGAGAAATGGAGGAGTGTTCGTCTTTCTCCACATCCTCACCAGCATCTGCTCTCACCTGAGTTTTTGATCTTAGCCATTGTCTTAGTTAGGGTTTTACTGCTGGAAGCAGATACCATGACCAAGAAAAATCTTATAAAAAACAACACTTAATTGGGGCTGGCTTACAGGTTCAGAGGTTCAGTCCATTATCATCAAGGTGGGAGCATGGCAGCATCTAGGCAGGCATGGCGCAGGCAGAACTGAGAATTCTACATCTTCATCCGAATGCTGCTAGTGGAAGAAAGACTTCCAGGCTCCTAGGGTGAGAGTATTAAACCCACACCCACAGTGACATACCTATTTCAACCAGGTCACACCTATTCCAACAAGGCCACACCTCCAAATGGTGCCACCCTCGTCCAAGAATATACAAACCATCATAGCCATTCTGATTGCTGTTTTCAATTTGCATTTCCCTGGTCACTAAGGATTTGACCATTCCTTTAAGTATTTCTCAGCCCTTTGAGCTTCCTCTGTGGTGAATTATCTGTTTAGTTCTATACTCCATTTTTTGATTGCATTGTTTGTTTTTTTGGTGGTTAGCTTCTTAAGTTTATATATATATATATATATATATATATATATATTGGATATTAGCTCTCAACAAAATGTAGGGTTAGTGAAGATTATTTTCCCCAATGTGTAGGTTGCTGATTTATCCTATTGGCAGTAACCTTTGCCTTACAGAAGCTTTCCAGTTTCATGAGGTCCCATTTATCTATTCTTGATCTTAGATGATGAGACACTGGAGATTGGTTTAGGAAATTTCCCCCTGTGCCAATGAGTTTGAGGCCCTTTCCCACGTTCTATTCTATTAAATTCAGTGTATCTGGTTTTATGTTGAGGTCCTTGATCCACATGAACTTGAACTTCATTCAAGGTGACAAATTTGGACCTATTTTTATTTTTCTACATATAGTCTGCCAGTTAGACCAGCACTATTTATTGAAGATGGTTTCTTTTTTTCCATTGTTACTTTCATCTTCTTTGACAAAGATCACGTGTCTTAAGTATGTGGTTTTATTTCTGGGTCTTCAATTCTATTCCATTAATCTACGTGTCTGTCTCTGTATCAATACCATACAGTGTTTATCACTATTGCTCTGTAGTATAGTTTGAGGCCAGGGATGGTGATTGCCCTAGAAGATCTTTTATTGTTAAGTATTGTTTTAGCCCGTCTGGTCCACACCAGCACCGGGGTTCCTTGCCCTCTGAGTCTCAGGACACCTGCAAGGTCCCCCATAGGATCCCCCATGAGATCTTAAGACCTCTGGTGAGTGGAACACAACTTCTGCCAGGAGGCAGGTTCGAACACCAGATATCTAAGCACCTTCCCAGCAAGAGGAGAGCTTGCCTGCAGAGAGTACTCTGACCACTGAAACTAAGGAGAGAGTTAGTCTCCCAGGTCTGCTGATAGAGGCTAACATAATCACCTGAGGAACAAGCTCTAACCAGAGACAACTATAACAAATAGCTCCAGAGATTACCAGATGGCTAAAGCCAAATGTAAGAATCCTACTAACAGAAATGAAGACCACTCACCATCATCAGAACGCAGCACTCCCACCGCACCTAGTCCTGGGCACCCCAACACACCCAAAAAGCTAGACCCGGATTTAAAAACATATTTCATGATGATGGTAGAGGACATCAAGAAGGAGTTTAATAACTCACTTAAAGAAATACAAGAGAACACAGCTAAACAGGTAGAAGACCTTAAAGAGGAAACACAAAAATCCCTTAAGAATGGCACGAAAACACGACCAAACAGGTGATGGAATTGAATTAAACCATCCAAGACCTAAAAAGGGAAGTAGACACAATAAAGAAAATCCAAAGTGAGGCACCGCTGGAGATAGAAGCCCTAGGAAAGAAATCTGGAACCATAGATGCGAGCATCAGCAACAGAATACAAGAGATGGAAGAGAGAATCTCAGGTGCAGAAGATTCCATAGAGAACATCGACACAACAATCAAAGAAAATACAAAATGCAAAAAGATCCTAACTCAAAACATCCAGGAAATCCAGGACACAATGAGAAGACCAAACCTACGGATAATAGGAGTAGATCAGAGTGAAGATTTTCAACTCAAAGGGCCAGCAAATATCCTCAACAAAATTATAGAAGAAAACTTCCCAAACCTAAAGAATGACATGCACATGAACATACAAGAAGCCTACAGAACTCCAAATAGACTGAACCAGAAAAGAAATTCCTTCTGACACATAATAATCATAACAACAAATGCACTAAATAAAGAGAGAATTTTAAAAGCAGTAAGGGAGAAAGGTCAAGTAACATATAAAGGCAGGCCTATCAGAATTACACCAGACTTTTCACCAGAGACTATGAAAGCCAGAAGAGCCTGGACAGATGTTATACAGACACTAAGAGAACACAAAAGCAAGCCCAGGCTACTATACCTGGCCAAACTCTCAATTACCATAGATGGAGAAACCAAAGTATTCCACGACAAAACCAAATTCAAACATTATCTCTCCAGGAATCCAGCCCTTCAAAGGATAATAACAGAAAAAAAAAACAATACAAGGATGGAAATCACGCCCTAGAACAAGCAAGAAAGTAATCCCTCAACAAACCAAAAAGAAGACAGCCACAAGAACAGAATGCCAACTCTAACAACAAAAATAAAAGGAAGCAACAATTACTTTTCCATAATATCTCTTAATATCAATGGACTCAATTCCCTAATAAAAAGATATAGACTAACAGACTGGCTACACACACAGGACTCAACATTTTGCTGCTTACAGGAAACCCATCTCAGGGAAAAAGACAGACACTACCTCAAAGTGAAAGGCTGGACAACAATTTTCCAAGCAAATGGTCTGAAGAAACAAGCCATACTAATATCAGATAAAATCGACTTCCAACCCAAAGTTATCAAAAAAGACAAGGAGGGACACTTCATACTCATCAAAGGTAAAATCCTCCAAGAGGAACTCTCAATTCTGAATATCTATGCTCCAATTGCAAGGGCAGCCACATTCATTAATGACACTTTAGTAAATCTCAAAGCACACATTGCACCTCACACAATAATAGTGGGAGACTTCAACACACCACTTTCATCAATGGACAGATCGTGGAAACAGAAACTAAACAGGGACACAGTGAAACTAACAGATGCTGTGAACAAATGGACTTAACAGATATCTATAGAACATTTTATTCTAAAAAAAGGATATACCTTCTTCTCAGCACCTCATGGTACCTTCTCTAAAACTGACCATAACTGAAAATCAAATGAGGAGCTGGTTCTTTGTGAAAATCAACAAGATAGATAAACCCTTAGCCAGACTCACTAGAGGGCACAGGGACAGCATCCTAATTAACAAAATCAGAAAAGAAAAGGGAGACATAACAACAGATCCTGAAGAAACCCAAAACGCCATCAGATACCTTCTACAAAAAGCTACTACTCAACAAAACTGAAAAACCTGGATGAAATGGACAAATTTCGAGACAGATACCATGTACCAAAGTTAAATCAGGATCAAGTCAACATGGTCTAAACAGTCCCATATCCCCTAAAGAAATAGAAGCAGTCATTAATAGTCTCCCAGCCAAAAAAAGCCCAGGACCAGATGGGTTTAGTGCAGAGTTCTATCAGACCTTCAAAGAAGATCTAATTCCAGTTCTGCACAAAGTATTCCACAAAATAGAAGTAGAAGGTACTCTATCCAACTCATTCTATGAAGCCACAATTAGTCTGATACCTAAACCACAGAAAGATCCAACAAAGATAGAGAACTTCAGACCAATTTCTCTCATGAATATCGATGCAAAAATACTCAATAAAATTCGTGTTAACCAAATCCAAGAACACTTTAAAACAATCATCCATCCTGACCAAGTAGGTGTTATTCCAGGGATGCAGGGATGGTTTAATATATGGAAATCCATCAATGTAATCCATTATCTAAACAAACTCAAAGACAAAAACGACATGATCATCTCTCTAGATGCGGAAAAAGCATTTGACAAGATCCAACACTCATTCATGACAAAAGTCTTGGAAAGATCAGGAATTCAAGGCCCATACCTAAACATGATAAAAGCAATCTACAGCAAACCAGTAGCCAACATCAAAGTAAATGGTGAGAAGCTGGAAGCAATCCCACTAAAATGAGGGACTAGACAAGGCTGCCCACTCTCTCCCTACCTATTCAACATTGTACTTGAATTCCTAAAAATTTCACCAGAGAATTCCTAAACCTGATGAACAGCTTCAGTGAAGTAGCTGGATATAAAATTAACTCAAACAAGTCAATGGCCTTTCTCTACACAAAGAAGAAACAGGCTGAGAAAGAAATTAGGGAAACAACACCCTTCTCAATAGTCACAAATAATATAAAATATCTTGGCATGACTCGAACTAAGGAAGTGAAAAATCTGTATGATAAGAACTTCAAGTATCTAAGAAAGATATTAAAGAATATCTCAGAAGATGTAAAGATCTCCCATGCTCATTGATTGG
Source organism: Mus musculus (assembly GCF_000001635.26). Taxonomy (NCBI): domain Eukaryota; kingdom Metazoa; phylum Chordata; class Mammalia; order Rodentia; family Muridae; genus Mus; species Mus musculus. The sequence goes on along the minus strand of NC_000076.6, from coordinate 50,300,602 downwards.
CAGGATCAACATTGTAAAAATAGCTATCTTGCCAAAAGCAATCTATATATTCAATGCAATCTTTATCAAAATTCCAACTCAATTCAACGCATTATAAAGAGCAATATGCAAATTCATCTGGAATAACAAAAAACCTAGGATAGCAAAAACTCTTCTCAAGGATAAAAGAACCTCTGGTGGAATCACCATGCCTGACCTAAAGCTTTACTACAGAGCAATTGTGATTAAAAAAAAAAACTGCATGGTACTGGTATAGTGACAGACAAGTAGACCAATGGAATAGAATTGAAGACCCAGAAATGAACCCACACACCTATGGTCACCTGATCTTTGACAAGGGAGCTAAAACCATCCAGTGGAAGAAAGACAGCATTTTCAACAAATGGTGCTGGCACAACTGGTGGTTATCATGTAGAAGAATGTGAATTGATCCATTCCTATCCCCTTGTACTAAGGTCAAATCTAAGTGGATCAATGAACTCCACATAATACCAGAGACACTGAAACTTATAGAGCAGAAAGTGGGGAAAAGCCTCGAAGATATGGGTACAGGGGAAAAATTCCTGAATAGAACAGCAATGGCTTGTGCTGTAAGATTGAGAATTGACAAATGGGACCTCATGAAACTGCAAAGCTTCTGCAAGGCAAAAGACACCATCAATAAGACAAAAAGGCCACCAACAGATTTGGAAAGGATCTTTACCTATCCTAAATCAGATAGGGGACTAATATCCAATATATATATAACTCAAGTAGGTGGACTCTAGAAAACCAAATAACCCCATTTAAAAATGGGGCTCAGACCTAAACAAAGAATTTTCACCTGAGGAATACCAAATGTCTGAGAAGCACCTGAAAAAATGTTCAGCATCCTTAATCAACAGAGAAATGCAAATCAAAATAACCCTGAGATTCCATCTCACACCAGTCAGAATAGCTAAGATGAAAAATTCAGGTGACAGCAGATGCTGGGGAGGATGTGGAGAAAGAGGAACACTACTCCATTGTTGGTGGGATTGCAAGCTTGTACAACCACTCTGGAAATCAGTCTGGCGTTTCCTCCGAAACTTGGACATAGTACTACTGGAGGATCCTGCAATACCTCTTCTGGGCATATATCCAGAAGATGTTCCAACTGGTAAGAAGGACACATGTTCCACTATGTTCATAGCAGCCTTATTTATAATAGCCAGAAGCTGGAAAGAACTCAGATGCCCCTCAACAGAGGAATGGATACAAAACATGTGGCACATTTACACAATGGTGTACTACTCAGCTATTAAAAGGAATGAATTTATGAAATTCCTAGGCAAATGGATTGACTTGGAGGGCATCATCCTGAGTAAGGTAACTCAATCACAAAAGAACTCACATGATATGTACTCACTGATAAGTGGATATTAGCTCAGAAACTTAGTATACCCGAGATATAAGATACAATTTGCAAAACACATGGAACTGAAGAACGAAGACCAAAGTGGGGACACTTTGCCCCTTCTTAGAATTGGGAACAATTACCCATGGAAGGAGTTACAGAGACAACGTTTGGAGCTGAGACAAAAGGATGGACCATCTGGAGAATGCCATATCCAGGGATCCATCCCATAATCAGCCTCCAAATGATGACACTGTTGCATACACTAGAAAGCGTTTGCTGAAAGGACCCTGATATAGCTGTCTCTTGTGAGAGTAGGCCGGGGCCTAGCAAACACAGAAGTGGATGCTCACAGTCAGCTATTGGATGGATCACAGGGCCCCCAATGGAGGAGCTAGAGAAAGTATCAAAGGAGTTAAAGAGATCTGCAACCCTGTAGGTGTAACAACATTATGAACTAACCAGTACCCTGGAGCTCTTGACTCTAGCTGCATATGTATCAAAAGATGACCTAGTCGGCCATCACTGGAAAGAGAGGTCCATTGGACATGCAAAGTTCATATGCCCCAGTACATGGGAACGCCAGGGCCAAGAAGTAGGAGTGGGTGTGTAGGGAGTGGTGGTGGGTGAAGTGTATGGGGGACTTTTGGGATAGCATTGGAAATGTAATTGAGGAAAATATGTAATAAAAACAATATTTAAATAAAAAAATTGTCTTAGCTTTTCTGGGTTTCTTGTTTTTCCAGATGAATTTGGGAATTGCCCTTTGCATATCTTTGAATAATTATCTTGGGATTTTGATGGGGATCGTGTTGAATCTGTAGATTGCTTTTGGTAGAATGGCCCCCTTTACTATGATAATTCTATCAATACATAATCATGGGAGACCTGTCAATTTTCTGAGGTCTTCTTTGATTTATTTTTTGAAAGACTTGAAGTTTTTGTCATATAGTGTAGGATGGTGGGCTGTACACAGACAGCCTGATCCCTGGTCAAGCAAAGGTTTGGAACCCCAGAGCCCCAGTGTGTGGTGATTTCCATGGGACAGAAGGAGTTCGGCCATGCCTCCTGGGCACCTGGCTCCTGTTACATAGCTACAGCCTTCCACAGCCCCCTCCCCTTGCAGGGAGGTATGCAGCATCAGTCATGTAGTAGCTGCAGCAAGCCCTCCCACATGCCAGTAAGGTTTCCCCAAACCCTCAGTCCACGCCAATGAGAAGTAACTGCTGTCAAACTCTGAATAATCCTCAAAGTTGTATATAAGTCCTATCCAGGGAATAAAATGTGTGCAAGAACTACTCTGTCATCTGAGTCTTTTGTCCTAATAGCTGTAACACTTGGGAAGAGATCTGCTCTTCCGAAGTGCTGTCCTGAGGCTCTGGTGCAATCCTCACTGGCTAGTTGGCTTCTCATAGGCCCAGCCCAACCAGACTCAATGCAGGAGGCAGAGACAGAGGTGGAGGCAACTGCTTCAGCAGAAATGGGGAAGTGAATTCCCCTCCCTGCCCACACTCACTTCCCTTCACCAGAACCCTGGAACAAGGCCTGGCCAAAGATCTCCGTGGAAAGCCTCTGGCCCACAATACAGACCTTTCACTTGTTTGTTGAGAGTTACTCCAAGATATTTTATATTATTTGTGACTATTGTGAAGGTTGTCATTTCCCTAATTTCTTTCTCAGCCCATTTATCATTTGTATAAAAGAAGGCTACTGACTTATTTGAGTTAATTTTATATCCAGCCACTTTGCAGAAGTTGTTGATCAGATGTAGAAGTTCTCTGGTAGAATTTCTGGGATTGCTTATGTATACTATCATATCATCTGCAAATAGTGATAACTTGACTTCTTTGCCAATTTGTATCCCCTTAATCTTCTTTTGTTGTCTTCTTGTTAGCTAGAATTTTGAGTACTATATTGAATAGATATGGGGAGAGTGAGCATCCTTGTCTTGTCCCTGATTTTAGTGGGATTGCTTCAAGTATCTCTCTATTTAATTTGATACTGAAAGACCCCAGAGGAGCCCCTTGCTCAGGCCTCGGGATAATAGCGAACCCCCAAGAACTCACCAGAGACCAAGCTTGATGCAAACCACATGAGGCTTTATTGGGGAAAGCCAGAGCTCTGGGGACGACTCATATCCCATGCAGGGGTAGAGGAGTCGACCACGAGGGGAAAGGGGTCCCAGTTTTTATAGGCCCCCAGGGGGGAAAGGAGAAAGGGGGAGTAGAGGATTTCCAGATCTAAACAATGTCTATTCTCAAGAAATGGGTATGGGAGGGGTACAAGAAAAGAGTCTGGTGCAGGTGCAGCAACTCCGGATTGGCCTTGGCTGTGGTTGCTGGGGAGATTTTCTGACTCTGTCCCAGCAACCAATATCACAAACACCTGGCAGTGAGGTGCAGCAGTGGGCACACACCTGGGTTCAAGGAGCGGCCAGAGCATTGTGCACCTTAATTTTTCTAAATCAGTGAAGCTAGTTCTGCTAACAATGAAATCTATTTTGCCAATCTCAGGGCTTCCGTGACCTTTTACATTCTGTCAGGATCTTTCAATACCGGCCGTTGGTTTGCTGTATATTGCCTTTATGTTTACGTAAGGGCCTTGAATTCCTGATCTTCCCAATACTGTTAACATTTTGTCAAATGCTTTTTTAGAATCTAAGGAGATGACCATGTGACTTTTTTTTGAGTTTGTATATAGAATAGCTTGTGTTAATGGATTTTCATATATTGAACCTAACTTGAATCCCTAGGATGAAGCCTACTTGATTATGTGGATGATGGTTTTGATGTGTGTAGTGGCTATTCCTGGTTGTCAACTTGACAATATTTGGAATGAACTACAGTCCGGAATTGGAAGGCTCACCAGTGACCCTTATCTGGAGGCTTGGAGATCCTTATCTGGATCTTGGTTTGAAGATCTTGAGCCATAGTGGCTATGGATTCCAGAAGATTGAATCTCCGAGTTAAGGAACACACCTTTAATCTGGGCTATGCCTTTCATCTGGGATTAAAGGTGTGGTGGAACACACCTTTAATCTGGGCTACACCTTTTGCTGGAGACAATATAAGGACATTGGAAGAAGGAAGTCTAGCTCGAGCTCTTGCTCCTTCGCCTGCTTGCTGCGTGAGACTGAGTAACTGCTAGATCCTTGGACTTCCATTCACAGCTGCGACTGAACAATTGTTGGGAATTGGGCTGCCGACTGTAAGTCATCAATAAATTCCTTTACTATTTAGAAATTATCCATAAGTTCTGTGACTCTAGAGAACCCTGACTAATACAGAAGTTGGTACCAGGAGTGGTTCTAGAGTAACAGAAGTACAAGGATGAATCTTTTAAAATTCTGGAATTGGCTTGTTGATCCACCAGCACTTTCAACTATTGAAACCTCTCCAGATTCTCTCCCTCCTGGGAGCTCAGAGAATTTTGAAGACCCATGGTTGAAACTATATTCCGAACTTAAAGAAGCTAATGCCCTTGATTTTCTTAATGAATTAGGTGATTCAGTGCACAAAGCTTTCTACAAGATGGGGAAAAAATCGAAAAATGATTTTACTGGCTGGCTGCTCTTAGTATCTGTGGAAAAAATGATGAATGAAAGGAAGGAGTTGTGTGATAAAATCGAAAGGCTCCAGACACAAGTAAACGATCTAAAAGTTGCTAAGTGTGTCCTTGAGGAGAATCTTCTCTCTTGTAGCAATAGAGCTCAAGTTGCAGAAAATCAAACAGAAACTCTCATTGTAAGGTTGGCTGAACTACAGCGAAAATTCAAGTCTCAGCCTCAGAGTGTGTCGACAGTTAAAGTAAGGGCTCTAATTGGCAAAGAATGGGATCCTACAACATGGGATGGGGATGTGTGGGAAGACCATGTTGAAGCTGAGAATTTTGAATCCTCAGATTCTCAAGGGTTTGCCCCACCTGAGGAAGTAGTACCCTCAGCCCCACCTCTTGAAATAATGCCTTCCCCACATGAGGAAATTAATTTTGCAGAGTCTGCTCACGGCCCACCAATAGTTTCTTCTAGACCTGTAACCAGACTCAAAGCAAAACAGGCTCCTAGAGGGGAGGTAGAAAGTGTAGTCCATGAGGAAATTCGCTACACTACTAAGGAGCTTAATGAGTTTGCTAATTCATTCAAGCAGAAACCTGGTGAATATGTGTGGGAATGGATTTTAAGGGTGTGGGATAAGGGTGGAAGGAACATAAAACTAGAGCAGGCTGAGTTTATTGACATGGGTCCTCTGAGTAGAGATTCTAGGTTTAATACGGAAGCTCGCATAGTTAAAAAAGGTGTCAAAAGTTTGTTTGAATGGTTGGCTGAGGTGTTTATCAAAAGATGGCCTACTGGAAATGACTTGGAGATGCCTGATATTCCATGGCTTAGTGTTGATGAAGGGATTTTAAGACTTAGGGAAATTGCAATGCTAGAGTGGATATATTGTGTAAAGCATAATTGTCCACAATGGGAAGGTCCAGAAGATATGCCTTTCACCAGCTCTATAAGACGCAAATTGGTGAGAGGGGCACCAGCACATTTGAAGGGTTTTGTTCTTTCCCTTTTCCTTGTGCCAGATCTTAGCATTGGAGATGCTTCTGCTCAATTAGATGAATTAAATTCACTGGGTTTAGTTGGATTCCGAGGTAACAAGGGCCAGGTGGCAGCATTGAATCGCCCGAGACAAGGTGATTCTAGTTATTATAATGGACAGCGTAGACAAAAGAATGTTTATAATAACATACCCAGTAATGGTCAGCACAGGAGAGGTGAAATTTATAATGGCATGACTCGGTTGGACCTTTGGTACTGGCTAACCAATCATGGTGTTTCCAGGAATGAAATACATAGGAAGCCTACTGCATATTTGTTTGATCTGTATAAGCAGAAAAATTCTCAAACAAATGAAAGAAAGGCTACATTAGATCGTGGTAAACAGCCAAATGAAAGAAAGGCTACATTAGATCGTGGTAAACAGCAATCTCGGCCAGTGAATCAATTTCCAGACTTGAGACAGTTTGCAGATCCAGAACCCCTTGAATGAAGGGGTGGCCAGGTTCCACTGAGGAAGGATCTTGATAAGACACTCAAAGGTTTTGCTGTTACCCTTTCTCCAGTTCTTCCCCAGAGGGACCTACGGCCTTTTACAAGGGTAACTGTACACTGGGGAAAAGGAAATAATCAGACTTTTCGGGGTCTGCTGGATACTGGTTCTGAGTTGACACTGATCCCAGGGGATCCCAAGAAACATTGTGGCCCTCCAGTTAAAGTAGGGGCTTATGGAGGGCAGGTGATTAATGGAGTTTTGACTGATGTCCGACTCACAGTAGGTCCAGTAGGTCCCCGGACACATCCTGTGGTGATTTCCCCAGTTCCAGAATGTATAATTGGGATAGATATACTCAGAAATTGGCAGAATTCTCATATTGGTTCCCTGAACTGTAGAGTGAGGGCTATTATGGTTGGAAAGGCCAAATGGAAGCCTTTAGAGTTGCCTCTGCCAAAGAAAATAGTGAATCAAAAACAGTATCGTATTCCTGGAGGAATTGCAGAAATTACTGCCACTATCAAGGACTTGAAAGATGCAGGGGTGGTGGTTCCCACCACATCTCCGTTTAACTCTCCTATCTGGCCAGTGCAGAAAACAGATGGATCATGGAGAATGACAGTTGATTATCGAAAACTAAATCAGGTGGTAACTCCAATTGCAGCTGCTGTACCAGATGTAGTTTCGTTACTTGAGCAAATTAACACATCTCCTGGCACCTGGTATGCGGCTATTGATCTGGCAAATGCCTTCTTCTCAGTACCTGTCCATAAGGACCACCAGAAGCAATTTGCTTTCAGTTGGCAAGGCCAACAGTATACCTTCACAGTTTTGCCTCAAGGATATATTAACTCTCCTGCCCTGTGTCATAATTTAGTTAGAAGGGATCTTGATCGTTTGGATCTTCCACAAAATATCACATTGGTGCACTATATTGATGACATTATGCTGATTGGACCAAGTGAGCAGGAAATAGCAACCACTTTGGACTCATTGGTAACACATATGCGTATTAGAGGATGGGAAATAAATCCAACCAAAATTCAAGGACCATCTACCTCAGTGAAATTCTTAGGAGTCCAGTGGTGTGGGGCATGCAGAGATATTCCTTCTAAGGTGAAAGATAAGTTATTGCACCTGGCCCCTCCTACAACCAAGAAAGAAGCACAACGTTTAGTGGGTCTATTTGGATTCTGGAGACAACACATCCCTCACTTGGGTGTGTTACTTAGGCCTATTTACCAAGTGACTCGGAAAGCTGCTAGCTTTGTGTGGGGCCTGGAACAGGAGAAGGCCCTTCAACAGGTCCAGGCTGCTGTGCAGGCTGCTCTACCACTTGGACCATATGATCCAGCAGATCCGATGGTACTTGAGGTGTCTGTGGCTGATAGAGATGCTGTTTGGAGCCTCTGGCAGGCCCCTGTAGGTGAATCACAGAAAAGGCCTTTGGGATTTTGGAGCAAAGCTCTACCATCATCTGCAGACAACTATTCTCCCTTTGAAAAACAGCTCTTGGCCTGCTATTGGGCCTTAGTGGAAACTGAACGTCTGACAATAGGACACCAAGTCACTATGCGACCTGAACTACCCATCATGAGCTGGGTACTATCAGACCCTGCAAGTCATAAAGTGGGACGTGCACAGCAGCAGTCTATTATCAAATGGAAGTGGTATATACGTGATCGGGCCAGAGCAGGTCCTGAAGGCACAAGCAAGTTACATGAAGAAGTTGCTCAAATGCCTATGGTTTCTACTCCTGTTACAATGCCATCTGCTGCCAAGCATGCACCTATAGCCTCATGGGGTGTTCCCTATGATCAACTGACCGAAGAGGAGAAGACTAGAGCCTGGTTTACTGATGGCTCTGCACGTTATGCAGGCACCACCCAGAAGTGGACAGCTGCAGCATTACAACCCCTTTCTGGGACAACCTTGAAAGACACAGGTGAAGGGAAATCTTCACAGTGGGCAGAACTTCGGGCAGTACACATGGTATTACAGTTTGTTTGTAAGAAGAAGTGGCCAGATGTACGATTATTCACTGACTCATGGGCTGTAGCCAATGGATTGGCTGGATGGTCAGGGACTTGGAAAGATCACAATTGGAAAATTGGTGAGAAAGACATCTGGGGAAGAAGTATGTGGATAGATCTCTCCAAATGGGCAAAGGATGTGAAGATATTTGTGTCCCATGTAAATGCTCACCAAAAGGTGACTTCAGCCGAGGAGGAGTTCAATAATCAAGTGGATAAGATGACCCGTTCTGTGGACAGTCAGCCTCTCTCCCCAGCCATCCCTGTCATTGCTCAATGGGCACATGAACAAAGTGGTCATGGTGGTCGAGATGGAGGTTATGCTTGGGCTCAGCAACACGGGCTTCCACTCACCAAAGCTGACCTGGCTACTGCTGCTGCTGATTGCCAGATCTGCCAACAGCAGAAACCAACACTGAGCCCCAGATATGGCACCATTCCTCGAGGTGACCAGCCAGCAACCTGGTGGCAGGTTGACTACATTGGATCACTTCCTTCATGGAAAGGACAGCGTTTTGTTCTTACTGGAGTAGATACTTATTCTGGTTATGGATTTGCCTTTCCTGCACGTAATGCCTCTGCTAAAACCACCATTCACGGACTGACAGAATGCCTCATCTATCGTCATGGTATTCCACACAGTATTGCTTCTGACCAAGGAACTCATTTCACAGCCAGAGAAGTACGACAGTGGGCTCACGATCATGGAATTCACTGGTCTTACCACATTCCCCATCATCCTGAATCAGCTGGGCTGATAGAAAGATGGAATGGCCTTTTGAAGACGCAGTTACAGCGCCAATTAGGTGGTAACAGCTTGGAAGGCTGGGGCAGAGTTCTTCAGAAGGCAGTATATGCTTTGAATCAGCGCTCGATATATGGTACAGTTTCACCCATAGCCAGGATTCATGGGTCCAGGAATCAAGGGGTGGAAAACGGAATAGTTCCACTTACTATCACTCCTAGTGACCCTCTAGGAAAATTTTTGCTTCCTGTCCCCATAACTCTAGGTTCTGCTGGCTTAGAAGTTTTGGCTCCAGAGAGGGGAGTGCTCCTACCAGGAGCTACAACAAACATTTCATTGAACTGGAAGCTCAGACTTCCCCCTGGTCATTTTGGGCTTCTAATGCCCTTAAACCAACAGGCTAAAAAAGGAATAACAGTGTTAGGAGGGGTGATAGATCCAGATTACCATGGGGAAATTGGATTACCTCTTCACAATGGTGGTAAGCAAGATTATGTCTGGAGTGCAGGAGATCCCTTAGGGCGTCTCTTAGTACTACCATGTCCTGTGATTAAAGTCAATGGGAAACTACAACAGCCTAATCCAAGCAGGATGACAAAGGACGCAGACCCATCAGGAATGAAGGTATGGGTCAATCCTCCAGGAAAAGAGCCAAGACCTGCTGAGGTGCTGGCTGAAGGTGAAGGAAATACAGAATGGGTAGTAGAGGAAGGTAGTTATAAATACCAATTAAGGCCACGTAACCAGTTGCAGAAACGAGGGTTATAAAGTAATATGAATGCCCATTGTAAATTTACTAATGCGTTTGCGATTGTACGAGGGATAGTTATATCATGTTAGGCGTATTTACAACCTTGTTATTGTTTCATGTGAACATGAGATATTATTTGTGTCAAGTTGACAAGGGGTGGATTGTAGTGGCTATTCCTGGTTGTCAACTTGACAATATTTGGAATGAACTACAGTCCGGAATTGGAAGGCTCACCAGTGACCCTTATCTGGAGGCTTGGAGATCCTTATCTGGATCTTGGTTTGAAGATCTTGAGCCATAGTGGCTATGGATTCCAGAAGATTGAATCTCCGAGTTAAGGAACACACCTTTAATCTGGGCTATGCCTTTCATCTGGGATTAAAGGTGTGGTGGAACACACCTTTAATCTGGGCTACACCTTTTGCTGGAGACAATATAAGGACATTGGAAGAAGGAAGTCTAGCTCGAGCTCTTGCTCCTTCGCCTGCTTGCTGCGTGAGACTGAGTAACTGCTAGATCCTTGGACTTCCATTCACAGCTGCGACTGAACAATTGTTGGGAATTGGGCTGCCGACTGTAAGTCATCAATAAATTCCTTTACTATTTAGAAATTATCCATAAGTTCTGTGACTCTAGAGAACCCTGACTAATACAATGTGTTCTTGGATTCAGTTTGCAAGAATTTTATTGAATATTTTTGTATCAATACTCATAAGTCAAATTGGGCAGAAGTTCTCTGTTTTTGTTGGGTTTTTGTGTGGTTTAGGTATCAAAGTAATTGTGGCTTCATAGAATGAATTAGGTAGTGTTTCTTCTGTTTCTATTTTGTGAAATAGTTTGAGGAATTTTGGTATTAGCTATTCTTTGATGGTAGAATTTTGCACTAAAGCTATCTGACCTTGGGCTTTTTTTTTAAGGGTCGGGGAGGTTTTTAATGACTTCTTCTATTTCCTTATTGGACTGGACTTAGGGGATCTGGGACTGTTTAAATAGTTTACCTGCTCTTGACTTTGGTATGTGGTATCTGTCTATAAAGTCACTCATTTCATCTAGATTTACAGGCTTTTATAGTAGGAACTGATGATTTTCTGAATTTCCTGTTTCTGTTGTTTTTTTCTCCCTTTTCATTTCTGGTTTTGTTGATTTGGAAACTGTCTCTGGGCCCTTTACTTTTCTGACTAGAAGTATCTATCTTGTTGATTTTTCTCAAAACAAAACAAAACAAAACAAAGCAAAACCAAACAAAACAGCTTTTGGTTCTGTTGATTCTTTGTACAGATCTCTTTGTTTCTATTTGGTTGATTCCAGCTCTGTGTTTGAGTATTTCCTGCCATCTACTCCTCTTGGTGTATTTGCTTCTTTTTTGTTCTAGAGCTCTCAGGTGTGCTGTTAAGTTGCTAGTGTAGGATCTCTCCAATTTCTTTACTAAGGTATTAGTGCTATGAAATTTCCTCTTAGCCCTCCTCTGCTTTCATTGTGTCCCATAAATTTGGGTATGCTGTGTCTTCATTTTCATTGCATTCTAGGAAGTCTTTAATTTCTGTTTTTATTTCTTCCCTTACCAGGTTATCATTGAGTAGAGAGTTGTCCAGTTTCCATGGGCTTTTCTGTTGTTTTTTGTTGTTATTGAAGACCAGTCTTAGTCCATGGTGATCTGATAGGATGCATGGGATTATTTCAATCTTCTTGTATCTGTTGAGGGTTGTTTTGTGACCAGTTATACCAGTTTTGGAGAAGGTTCCATGAGGTGCTTGCTGAGAAGGTATATCCTTTTACTTTAGGGTGAAATGTTCTGTAGATGTCTGTTAAATCCATTTGGTTCATAACCTCTATTAGTTTCATTGTGTCTCTGTTTAGTTTCTCTTTCAATGACCTGTCCATTAATAAAAGTGGGTTATTGAAGTGTCCCACTATTATTGTGTGGGGTTCAAATTGTGTTTTGAGCTTTAGTAAAGTTCTTTTATGAATGTGGGTACCCTTGCATTTGGCGCATAGATGTTTAGAATTGAGACTTTCTCTTGGTAGATTTTTCCTTTGATGAGTATGAAGTTCCCTTCCTCATCTCTTTTGATAACTTTTGGTTGAAAGTCTATTTTATTGGATATTAGGATGGTAACTCCAGTTTGTTTCTTGGGACTATTTTCTTGGAAGACTTTTTTTTCTAGCCTTTTACTCTGAGGTACTAACTGTCTTTGTTATTGAGATGTGTTTCTTGTATGCAGCAAAATGCTGGATCCTGTTTGCATATTCAATCTGTTAGGTTGTGTCTTTTTATTGGGGAATTGAATCTGTTGATTTTGAGAAATATTAAAAACAGATGATTGTTAGTTCTTGTTATATTTGTTGTGGTAGTTGGAATTATGTGTATGTTATTCCCTCCTTTTGGCTTTGTTGTGAGATGTTTAATATCTTTTATTTTCTTTGGTGTTGATACTGTCCTTGTATTGGAATTTTCCTTCTAGAATCCTCTGTAGAGTTGTATTGGTAGATAAATATTGTTTGAATTTGGGTTTGTCTTGTAACATTTTGGTTTGTCCATCTATATTGATTGAGAGTTTTGCTGGGTATAGAAGCCTGGACTGGCATTTGTGTTCTCTTAGGGACTGTGTGACTTAAACTGGCTCTTCTGGCTTTTAGTGTCTCTGTTGAGAAGTGTGGTGAAATTCTGATAGGTCTACCTTCATGTGTGAGTTGACATTTTTTTCCCTTACCACTTTTAATATTCTTTCTTTTCTCTGTGTATTTAGTGTTTTGATTATTATGTGATGAGAGGATTTCCTTTTCTGGTCTAATCTATTTGGTGTTCTGTAGGCTTCTTGTACATTTATGGTCATCTCTTCCTTTAGGTTGGGGAAATTTTCTTCTATGGATTTGTTGAAGACATTTTCAGGTCCTTTGAGCTGGGAATCTTCACTCTCCTCTATTCCTATTATTCTTAGACTTGGTCTTTTCTTTGTGTCCTGAATTTCCTGAATGTTTTGGGTTAGGAGTTTTTTTTTATGTTTTGAATTGTTGACAGCTGTGTCAATATCTTCTAAGGTATCTTCTAACCTGGGATTGTCTTCTTCTATTTCTTGTATTCTGTTGGTGATGTTTACATCTGTAATTCCTGACCTCTTTCCTAGGTTTTCCATTTCAATGGTTGCCTCCACATATGTTTTCATTATTGTTTCTACTTCCACTTTTAGATCTTGGACTGCTTTATTCAATACCTTCACCTGTTTGATTTTGTTCTTCTGGATTTCTTTAATGTTTTTTTTTTTTTCCTTTTTAAGGGCTTCTATCTGTTTACTTACATTCCCTTGCATTTCTTTCAGTGAGTTATTTATATCCTCTTTAAGGATGTCTATTTTTTTCATGTTATAGGATTTTAGTTCAGCTTCCTGATTTTCAAGTGTATTGGTGTATCCAGGGCTTGCTATGGTGGGAGAACTGGATTCTGTTGATGCTGAAGTATATTTGCTTCTGTTGCTTTTGGTCCTGTGCTTGCTTCTCACTATCTAGTTATCTCTGGTGTTATCTGGCCTCCATGTGTCTGTTTGTTGCCTGCCTCTTATGTTCCTGGGTTGCTGCTGGTCTCCTGGTAGGCCTGTCACCCTGGCTTTAGCAGACATCCTGTAAGGCCTTCAGACTATGGGGTCTTCAGATGGGCAGCCAAGCTGCTGATTTGTTGTCTTGGCTGCAGCAGATATCCAGGGAGGCCTTCAGACTGTTGTGCTTTCAAAGGAGCAGTCAACCTGTTGCCTTGTCTGTAGCTGTTCTTCTGGGAGGCCTTTAAATTGTGGGGTCTGTTGCCCAGTTGCCCTGTGTGCAGCAGACTTCCTAGAGACCTTGAGACTTTTGTGTCTTCAGAAGAGCAGACAAGCTGGTACTCTGTTCTGGTAGAAAGTTGTGGATAATTTTCTTGATAGATATCATTTTCAAAAGTTCAATCAAGATCTGAAAAGCACGTTGAAGACTCATAAGTCCTAGTGAAATAGAAGCAGTCAATGAAGTCTCCCAACCAAAAAATAATCTAGGGCCATTAGGGAAATGCAAATCATTGGGCTTCCCTCTTATATCTGCCAGAATGCCTGACATTCTATAATATAAGTGACAGTTCATTTTGCCAAAGATGTGGAGCAAAAGGAATATGCCTCCATTGTTTTTGGGAGTGCAAAATTGTACATCCACTATGAAATCAATATGGCAGTTCCTCACAAAATTAGGATTTGATCTATTTCAAGATCCAGCTATTTTCACACTTAAGTATACACTCAAAGGACACCTATGCTCACCTATGCTCATTGTAGATTTATTCATTGTAGCCAGAAACTTGCAATAACCTACATGTCCTGAAACTGAAGAATGTAAAAAGAAAATATGGTATATTTCACAATGGTGTATTACTCTGCTGTTAAAAAAAATGACATCATGAAATTTGCAGGCTAATGGAAAAATAAAACAAAACCAACTAACCAACCAAACAAGAACACCATGAGTGAGTTAACCCAGACCCAGAAAGGCAAATATGGTATGTATTCATTTATAAATTGATATTAGCTGTTAAGTGACTTATAGTCAAGCTACAATACATAGACTCAGAGAAGTTAGATTAAGAGGAAGGCTTTAAAGGAAAGGCATGGTTCTCATTGTGAAGGTGAAATAGAATAGATTCTGAGAGTGGACTGGGTGCAGGTGGGGTCAGAAGCAGAAGGGATCAGTGGGGAAGGGAGAAGGCATGGAAGGACAGTGCCTTGAGTGACAGATGGAAATGCAGTGAGTTTGGGGGAAAGGTGTAGAGATTAGTGCAGTGGAAACTTCCTGGAATCTATGAGGGTGACTATAGTGAGGACTTTTAGCAATGGAGATAGCATCTGAGTTGGCATTCTTTTGTTGCCAGGCAATGCTTTCAGGGGTGGGGATTGGGTTTCACTAGGTTGAGTTCTTGGCCAAGGGGGTCCCATGAAGGTGCCTAATAACCCATGATGATGATCAGACAGTGTTATTTAAGAGACTCTCTGAACCTGAGAGCAGGACCCCATTGACAAGTACAACTTCCATATAGCTTATAGATTGTTAAAAGGTCAAGCAGTGCAGGCTTGGAACCTTCACTTCTATGTTTTAGTCTCTTTGGTTTTAGAAGGTACTCTGCATGCTACAGAAAGAAAAACCTGGATATGAACTCAGACACAAAATCTTCTACCTATAATATGTCTTGCCTGTAAGATGTATTTGGGTAATGATGGCAGAGAACTGTGGTAGTGCTCAGCCAATGTTTGACTTATATTGAGGTTCATACCAGAGAGGAGATCTATGCTCCATACTGCCTGGATCATCAGGAACCAGTGGCTGGATTGACCTTGGGTAGAACCAAACATGACTACATTCCTTCACTGAAAAAAAAAAGATAAATGAAATTTCTAATTTGGTTTCTAACGATTGGTTTCTATAGTTTGGTGCCTTGTCAAGTTGTCATTAGAAAGACTACCACTGGAAGAAGATTGGAATGGATGCACAGATCTATAGACAAGCATCATGTGAAGAAAGTCTAAATTGGAGGTCTCCATTGGGTCTTCTCCCTCAGATTGGGGAATCTCACAAAAGAGAAGAAACAATTATGAGAATAAGAGGGGGTGAAGGCAAACATGGCCTACTGAATCAAACAGAGCTCCCATGGGCTTGCTCAGAGTGAAACAGCAAGGACAGGGTCTGCATGGGTTTGGAACAAGTCATCTATGTACATATTATGGCTGTTAGCTTGGTGTTTTGTGAGTCTTCTAACAGTAGGAGTGGGTGTATCTCTGACTTCTCTTGGGACCCTTTTCCTTAGATTGTGATCTCTTCTCCAGCCTTGTTATGAGACTTTTTTGCCTTGTCTTACCATACCATGTTTTGTCCTGCTTGGATGTCATTTCTTAGAGGTCTGCTCTTTTCTGAAGAGGAAGAGATATAGATCTGGGGGAGATGGAAGGTATGGAGAAGTTGGAAGGAATGGACCAAAGGGAACTTGTTGTTGAGATATATTGTATGAGAGAAGAATGCATTTTCAATAAAAGAAAAAATAAAAAGGGAAGAAAATGCATGCATATCTCATACTAGATGAACTCCCTTGTTCTTCACTTACTAATTCTACATAGCTTCATTCATCACACATATTGTAGTCATTGCTGGAATCCCAGGGGGCAAGTTTTTATTATGGATAATGCCATGAGGTAGGATCAAAGATAATTTGATCTGAACACAATTCATGACAAATTGATTTTAGAAACATCTGTTAGCACTTTAAAAAATAGACAATCAAGACTAAAAGAAAAATCAAACTGTGGAATAAGTGTCTATGGAGTGTTCAGCTATAAATGGGATTGCTATATCACATATCCTTTTCCTAAGGTTTAGGAGACTTTATGAAAGAGGGTGTGAAAAAATTGTGGGAGCCATATATTAGAAAATATTAGGGCCAAAATGATTCTTCTGTACATGACAGACTGCTGCACTCATGAAGTAAAAATAGGTATGGTGCCTGTACAAGATTTGTACAAAATTATGCCAGTCACCATTCTAGCCTAAAATGGGGAAAGGGCTCAAGAATTCCCAACTCCTAGATGAGAAGTTATTAAAGGTTGATGACTGCTAGGAGAGAAAGTGTCAGTTTTCTTTGTGGTTGTAGCCCTTGGTATATTGACCATGCTCTGCTCAGTGGCCCCACAGAATGATGTCTATTCTGTCTAGTGTTGTGGAAATATTTAATCTCAATCAGGAGGTTCTACCCCGTTTTTGATTACTTAATTACCATATAAAAGAAATGTGACCTTTAATTTGCATTAAGCCTTTATTAGCACTAGAGATGGGCAGATATATAACCTTTATGCTATTAGAATCTTCTTTCCTATTGATATACCTGAGTTATTATTCATTATGTTCCATCTGGGCTGTTCTTAACTCCAATAGGCCAATCCTTATGGTCATAATTTGAAGATTCTTATTCCATGGTGACTTCTTCTCTCCTCGTCTTCCTCTCACTTCTCATATTCTCCTTAGATCCCAAGTCTGGGAACCTCAAACCCCACCTATGTTAAACCCAACTACTGGCTGTTGGCATCTTTATTTAACCAATAGTTTTAAATCAAGGACCAAGGTCATATTGTCTGTGTGGATTCACTCATTCCTGGGAGCAACCAGGCCTTGGGGGCCAGTAATTGATATGTTTGTAAAAAAATAAAGAGGGGAGGGATATGTTATATTGAGGTTTGTTGAGGTGTGGGAGCAGGGAGTGCCTTGGCAGGCCCATGCTGAGACATCCCATCCCCTTGAGGGACCATCTTCAGAATGGTATAGTATAGAATAGAGTTTATTCAGGGCATGGGGAGAACAGTCAAGAGGGTAGTAGAGGCAGAGAAAGGGAGAGAGGGAGGGAGGGAGAGAGAGAGAGAGAGAGAGAGAGAGAGAGAGAGAGAGAGAGAGAGAGAGAGAGAGAGGGAGGAATGGGGAGAGAATGGGAGCAGAAAGGCAAGAAGGCAAGAGCAGGAGCAAGAGAGAGAGAGAGACAGAGGAAGGGGCTAGCAGCCCCCTTTATAGTAAGTCAGGCATACCTGGCTGTTGCCAAGTAACTCTGGGGTGGAGCTTAGACAAAATGCTAACAGTACTTATCATTACAATACATATCAAAAGATCAAACCTCAATAGTCTAGCATCTCTTCCCTAATATACCAAGAGGACCTTACTTACTTAATATACCAAGAGGACCTTAGTTAGACTCCAGAACACTTACTTAGACTCCAGAACACATCTACGTCCATTGTTTTCTCAGATCCCAAAGTTAGTTATTATCCTTGTGGCCTTTCATACTGCTCAGTAGAAGGAAATCACTGTTAAACACACTGAGGTATATAAGAAAGTACATGAAATTGGGAACATAATGTTGAGGTGGAGTAGTTGGAAGAGTGAATATGATTAAAATGCATTGTATATGTGTATACATCTCAAAGAATGAATAAAAAGATTATAGTAGTAATACCTAATCAGTGTTCAAGAGTCAGCCTTTCTTTCAATGAACTGTCCATCTTCAACTCACTCTAACATAATTCACACAGTATAAGACTACCCTGAATTCAACACCTAGTTCTACCACTAGAGGACAAATCAAATCATTTGGAGCAAAAGGTTTTATGTTCATTAAAACTGAACTCTGTACCCTTTAATTGATTTCTTCAGCCTGTAGGGGGGAAATGCCTTTAGCATCTTTCAAAGACCAGTGACACAAACTTTGCAATTGTTCTGCTCAAGTGTTTTGCCTTAATGACTTTACTAATAAATTCAGGTTTCTGGCAGAAGATAAATTCCTTAGAACATTTCTTCATTTCAAATAAATGCAGAAATACTGGAGTGCCCTGATTTGATTACTTGATTTACAAACTGAAGAAAATATGGTCTGTGCTTAGAACAAGGCAACATTCCTGAAGTCTAGAGTATTCCTAGTCTGGTACAGAGTCCATCATGCTTTTCATCTGTCTAGAATCTCTGCCCTTATATACCAAGATAACCTTACTTATCTTATGGAGTCCAGCATATAGGCTATGACCACTGTTTTCTCAGGTCTCAAAGTTAGTTATTATCCTCTGTGGTCTTCCATACCACTCAGTAGAAGGGAATCACAATGATAGGATCTTGTACTCACAGTCCAGTTTCTTTACCTGCTCAGCTAAGAAAAGATGTTACTGCTTGCTATCCATTTTTTTCTCTTGCAGCCAGAGTTACAGTACCTGATACACTCTGGACAGCTGAAGAAAGCAGAAAGGATGTGTTACTGCCTGAAGACCAGCAGGCTCAATCACAATGTATTACCTATTCCAGGATCTTTGCTACATAATATATTTCATTACACATAAAATGATTTGTAAAGCTGCAATGAGCATTTAAGAAGAGAACACATGAATTATTTGACATAGCAATCTTCAGGGCACTTTGGAAATGATTCATTACAAGCAAAATCAGTCAGAATAAGCAGTGTAACTCAAATCCATTCTTTAGATGTGTTGACAAAAAAATATTATACTGTATTATCCCACAGCAGTAAAACATATGTTATTTGATTTCCTGTCACAATTAGGGGAACTGATATGTTTAAAATTGTTCAGCTTATATTCAATACAAGTAGTTCAAAATAATGAATAAGTATACATTGACAGCAAGCGTTATTCAGTGTCATACTTCAGCTATGAGAGATGGTTTGAATTTCAAGTTAAAAATAAAACGACAAATAGATAGGTTATTTATAGTCATCAGTCTCTTGGGTACCAGTGTTCTGCATATTGATTCACATTATCTTGTGAAGATTAAAGGTAGGTCTAAATGAAGGAAGATCTTGTAGGAAGTGTTGATATTTTCATATGAACATAGAGGTCTCTACGGTCAGCCCTCATGACAGATGCTGGCTCTAATTTACAAACACACATCTCTTGTTTATTGAAAACAGATTTGAAATTTTGCTTATAGCATTTCATTTATAAATTTTTTCCTGATTCTTGCATCACCTTTTAAATTATTTTGACAGATTCCAAGGAATATACACACCTACTTTATTTATATTCCATTTTAATCTGTAAATACATTTAGATGGTATACAAAGAAAGTGTGCAAAATACCTCACAAAATGATTAAAATTTAGACAGAAAAGGAGAGAGAGAGAGAGAGAGAGAGAGAGAGAGAGAGGGAGAGAGAGAGAGAGAGAGAGAGAGAGAGAGAGAGAAAAGAAAAGTAATGAATATGAAAGCACAGGGCCTAAGGGATGGAACTGATGTTAAGAAACATAGAAGCAAGTGCAAAAAGGACAAAACTAGATGATTACTGCTTAATGTATTTATTGTTATATTGAATGTCTATTATTTGCTGCATATCTAATACACTCTATTACAATTGCATGCAACTACAACATTATATTATAGCCACAGTATGTTGAAGAAGTAAAAAGTATATTGCTATTTACATTAGTAGCCTAGTCTTAAATAGTTATTTTTATTGTCTCTTAGTTTTATGTCAGAGTACAAGTTATATTTATGAGATTATTCTCTTTTATCTTGGAAATGCTCTCAGGATGGTACTTTCCCAGCTTTTAAAAAAAAAGACTTCTGCACAAGTTACATCAGTGGAGTCATATATGAGACCCCTGTTTCCCAGATCACTGACATGTTTCACAGATACAGATGTGTATTGTCTCTCCTTTTGGTAGAGTGACATTATATTGTACAATTGATTGCATTCTTGCTTTAGCAGCATAAGACTTGTAATCTGGATCAGAGGCAAATAAATCCAAGCTTGACAAACCTCAGAGATAGGGTAGGAGAAGATCATGCCAGGGAAACTCTGAGATTGAGAGCCCACATAGCTGTTATTGTGGTAATGCCATTGAGAGAGAGAGAGAGAGAGAGAGAGAGAGAGAGAGAGAGAGAGAGAGAGAGAGAGAGAGAGAGAGAGAGCCAAAGGAAAGGCTTTTAGGGAGAAGAGAAATTCACTTGAGGTTGGGGTATAATTATTACTTTATAATAGATTGCCATGGCTTTGAATTCATTAGACTTAGCATTCCCAGATCATTTAAAATCATTTTAAAAAACCCTTATTACATCACTTACTAGGAATGTTCCAATAATAAATAAAAGTGCACTTTGAAGAAAATAATAGAAACTATTGAAGTGATTGAGCAAAGTTACAGACCTCTGCAAGGCTGTGTCTGTGTGCCCTATATAAAACTTTTGTGACTGTTTGCTCCATAAATGTTATTTCTGCAAGTTTGTATAGATTCTGTATGAAGGCAACATTATAGAATTGGGAAAATGGGTGAGTTGTGTGTTCATGTGGCGACAGGGAGATTACAGTTGTTTATCACAGGAGCTTACATGTTGATAAAGTTCTCATAGTTCCAAAGTTCTACAAAAAGCTTTGGTCATATTTTAATCTATAAGCAATTCTACAAGCTAAATAAGCATTAAAGTTTGATTCTGAAAATGCCATTCTGTATTCAGAGTATAATTTGAACAAGTGAACCTTTAAGCAAGCTTCCAACTAATTAGATCTGTTCTGGTCTCAAGGGTGAGGTTAGAACTTGTGTCTTTGCTCCACAATATTTTTTTTCTCATATATAATGCTTTTGTCTTTCTTCAGATAAATTTTTGTCACTTAATGAAGATGCATTTACAGGAATGGCTAGTTACTTGTGACTGGAAATCATACTTTTCTCTAGTGTTTATTGGGCTAGATAATTGAATTTGGAGGTATCTCCTAGTACTTAGAGTTAAAAATGTGATGAAAAATTTGACTTCCAAGTGACAAGGATATTTCCTCTGTCTACCTATTAAATGTCTCCATCTTTGTATTTCAAATGAGAGTAATCAACACCTATGAAATGTTTGATTTTCCTTTAGGTTTAGGATCTTGTATCCCAGGTCCCAAAGAGACCAGTCTGCACAGGAGAGCGTGCAGGCAGGAGAAGTGACATGGCTTTTGCGACAGGGTCCCTTTCGGGCCTTCATCTTGAGCCAGGAGGCAGAGCTGAGCTCCAGACCTCTGCGTACTTGCCTGCAGCGAGCACTCTGACCACTGAGACTCAGGAGAGAGTTGGACTCCCAGGAGTTCTGACAGAGACTAACAGAATCACAGGAGGAACAAGCTACAGCCAGAGACAGCTATAAAAACTAATGCCAGACATTACCAGATGGTGAAAGGCAAATGTAAAAATCTAACTAATAGAAACCAAGACCACTCAGCATCATCAGAACCCAGCACTCCCAACACAGTGAGTCCTGGACACCCCAACACACCTGAAAAGCAAGATTTGGATCTAAAATCATATCTCATGATGCTTGTAGAGGATTTTAAGAAGTACATTAATACCTCACTTAAAGAAATACAGGAGAACACTGCTAAACAGGTAGAAGTTCTTAAAGAAGAAACACAAAAAAAGCAAGGATGGCTTAATATACGGAAATCCATCAACGTATTCCTTTAGGTTTAGTTCTCATGCAAATAGCAAGTTGGACCATGTAGTGATACCTCCAAGATATGAAGGGAAAGTGAGTTATGTGGGTGGTATTTGTCTGCATTCACATTTTCTTAGAAAGATTTCATCAGCGGGATCTAAGAAGACAAATTTGTAGTTATTAATTTGGAGAACTTATTTCTTTTCAAGACTTTATGGCAATAAAGCTAACAATTTAGTATGATGAGCAATGTCCTCATTTGGTAATACAGAGTGACAAAGGGCTAAAGAAATGCCTCAGCTGTTAAGAGAGCTTACTGCTCTTCCAGAGGACTGAGCTCAATTCCTAGCTTTCATGCCTGGTATAAGTCCAGCTTCAGAGGATCTAACACTCTCTTTTTACCTCCACAGGCTCCTGCACCCACTTGTGCATATACATATATAGATATCTTTAAAGGAAATCTTTGAAGGAGTGACATGATTGTCTTCATCTTCCTTTTCACTTTGCACAGAATTCTTTCTGAATCTAGATACACCTCTTTAGAAAGTATACTTTAGAAATGTCATAATTGTAGATTTATTCAATTCCCTTGAAATGTAAATCTACAACTGAGGGCTTTCTCAACTACCTGGAAGTCTTCCATTTAGAGTGAAATAATTGGGTCTATGAAATGGTTCTGCAATTAAAGACACTTGCTGCCAAGTCTCAGAGCCAGGGTTTAATCTCAAGGATCCAAATGGTTTTAATGCATGAACGGATTCCTGAAAGCTATTCATGGATCTCTATATGTACCTTGATATAAGGACCGCTCATGAATATAGAAGTTCAAAATAAATAAATAAATAAATAAAAGTAATAATAGTTTAAAAAGAAATTCAATCATCAAGAAACATACTCCCCCCTCCTATTCAATTTTCTTTATTTTTCATTCACCGTTTATTAAACATAGATTATTTTATCATATATTATAATCTGAATATAGTTTCCCCTCCTGCCACTCCTTCTAGTTGCTTTAACTTCCCCTCCCATCTGCATCCACTCTTTCTGTCCCTCATTAGGAAAGAATAGGCTTCTAAGAGATATCAACAAATCATAAAAAATGTAATATAATAGGACAAAACAAAAACCATCATTCTATTTTGAACAAGGCAAGCCAATAGAAAAAAAAGAGCTCCAAGAGAAGTCACAAGAATCAGAGACCCACTTATTCACACACTCAGGAGTTCCCATAAAAGTTATTAAAATGAAACCTAGAGTATATATGCAGTATCCCTCTATGTCTACTCTATTCACTTAGCATAAAGGTTATAAAGGGAAGATCTGTGGTATCCATAAGAGATGGGAAAAGGTGGTAAGGGAAGAGTGTCTCAGTTGGTCTGCTTCAGAGCTGGGTATAAGGCTAGGGGATTGGATCTGATGGAACAGATACCTGTTCAGTTTTCAGTTGAGGCAACATAAGTGGCATAGTGATATAGTTCAACCTTCTTCTAGTACACTCCAGTACTTTTTGTTGGGGTGTGGGAATTGCCACACAAACCACTCCAACACCAATCTCAGTCAAATAGGGATAGTTTATTCAAAGCCACATTCCAAGACTAACAGATCAGGGCCACTACATTCTAGACTTGGGAGTTGAACCATGACGTTGAATTAAGATCCTACTTTTAACCCTAAAATCCACAAACATCTGTGCCAAGTTATTTTACCAATCGGGATTTAGGGATAGAGGATTTCTACAGGCACATGTCATTGTTTTATGCTTATCCTGCTCCCATTGGTTGGGGTATTCAACTGTGGTATGGGACTTGCCTTGTCTAACATTCTTGTTGTAACTTGTCAACCAGGATGTCGGTCCCTGTGTACCTCTCTCTTTCAGGTAAGTAGAATGTCAGTTCCCAGGCCCAGGCAAGTATTGGGAACTTAAATGTTACTTGACCCTTACTCAAAATGGAAGTCCTAGGAGTAAACATTCAATCTAGGCCTTAATATTTTACCTAGACCTTAACACTTTTCTACTATACCAACCCAGTGTTGAAATTGCTTCTATTTTGTTTCATGAAAGGTGAATTTATTTTCTAGTCCATTTTCTTTTTTTTTGTTGTTGTTTGGTTTTTTTGGGGTTTTATTTTTCTTTCTTTCTTTTTTGTTGTTGTTGTTGTTTTGTTTTGTTTTTGTTTTTGTTTTTTTTTTTCAAGAAAGGGTTTCTCTGTATTGCCCTGGCTGTCCTGGAGCTCACTTTGCAGACCAGGCTGGCCTCGAACTCAGAAATCTGCCTGCCTCTGCCTCCCGAGTGCAGGCGTGCGCCACCATGCCCAGCTTAGTCCATTTTCTTATTAATCTTAAACAACATTTTTCTTGTCTATTTTTATTTAGTGCACATTCAATGGGTTGAAAGTAGCTGTTATAAAATTCAGAAACAAATTTTAAAGTGCTAAAGATGTTTTCATTAGTGCATATGCATTGCACAAAGCAGTGCATTCAACATGGCAATTCATTCAAGTATATCATAATAACCTGATCTCCCTCCACAAGTTCTCCCTCTTCCTTCGCTCTTCAATATGAGTGTTTGCATGTTCATATTTATAAAATCCAACTATCACAAATAAGAGAAAATATATTTTCTTTTCTTTTTTTCCATTTTTTATTAGGTATTTAGCTCATTTACATTTCCAATGCTATAAAAAAAGTCCCCCATACCCACCCACACCCACTCCCCTACCCACCCACTCCCCCTTTGTGGCCCTGGCGTTCCCCTGTACTGGGGCATATAAAGTTTGCAAGTCCAATGGGCCTCTTTTGCAGTGATGGCCAACTAGGCCATCTTTTGCTACATATGCAGCTAGAGACAAGAGCTCCGGGGTACTGCTTAGTTCGTATTGTTGTTCCACCTATAGGGTTGCAGTTCCCTTTAGTTCCTTGGGTGCTTTCTCTAGTTCCTCCATTGGGGGCCCTGTGGTCCATTCAATAGCAGACTGTGAGCATCCACTTCTGTGTTTGCTAGGCCCTGGCATAGTCTCACAAGAGACAGCTATATCTGGGTCCTTTCAGCAAAATCTTGCTAGTGTATGCAATGGTGTCAGCGTTTGGAAGCTGATCATGGGATGGATCTCTGGATATGGCAATCACTAGATGTTCATTCCTTCGTCACACTTCCAAATTTTGTCTCTGTAAATCCTTCCATGGGTGTTTTGTTTCCTATTCTAAGAAGGGGCAAAGTGTTCACACTTTGGTCTTCGTTCTCTTGAGTTTAATGTTTTTAGCAAATTATATCTTATATCTAGGGTATCCTAAGTTTCTGGGCTAATATCCACTTATCAGTGAGTACATATTGTGAGAGTTCCTTTGTGATTGGGTTACCTCACTCAGGATGATGCCCTCCAGGTCCATCCATTTGCTTAGGAATTTCATAAATTGATTCTTTTAAATAGCTGAGTAGTACTCCATTGTGTAAATGTACCACATTTTCTGTATCCATTAATCTGTTGAGGGACATCTGGGTTCTTTCCAGCTTCTGGCTATTATAAATAAGGCTGCTATGAACATAGTGGAGCATGTGTCCTTCTTACCGGTTGGGGCATCTTCTGGATATATGCCCAGAAGAGGTATTGCTGGATCTTCCTGTAGTACAATGTCCAATTTTCTGAGGAACCGCCAGGCTGATTTCCAGAGTGGTTGTACAAGTTTGCAATCCCACCAACAATGGAGGAGTGTTCCTCTTTCTCCACATCCTCGCCAGCATCTGCTGTCACCTGAATTTTTCATCTTAGCCATTCTGACTGGTGTGAGGTGGAATCTCAGGGTTGTTTTGATTTGCATGATTAAGGATGTTGAACAGTTTTTCAGGTGCTTCTCTGCCATTCGGTATTCCTTGGGTGAGAAATCTTTGTTCAGTTCTGAGCCCCATTTTTTAATGGGGTTATTTGATTTTTTGGAGTCTACCTTCTTGAGTTCTTTATATATATTGGATATTAGTCCCCTGTTCGATTTGGGATAGGTAAAGATCCTTTCCCAATCTGTTGGTGGTCTTTTTGTCTTATTGACGGTGTCTTTTGCCTTGCAGAAGCTTTGCAATTTTATGAGGTCCCATTTATCGATTCTCGATCTTACAGCACAAGCCATTGCTGTTCTATTCAGGAATTTTTCCTCTGTACCCATATCTTCGAGGCTTTTCCCTACTTTCTCCTCTATAAGTTTCAGTGTCTCTGGTTTTATGTGGAGATTCTTAATCCACTTAGATTTGACCTTAGTACAAGGAGATAGTACTGGATCAATTCGAAATCTTCTACATGATAACAGCCAGTTGTGCCAGCACCATTTGTTGAAAATGCTGTCTTTTTTCCACTGGATGGTTTTAGCTCCCTTGTCAAAGATCAAGTGACCATAGGTGTGTGGGTTCATCTCTGGGTCTTCAATTCTGTTCCATTAGTTTACTTGTTTGTCGCTATACCAGTACCATGCAGTTTTTATCACAATTGCTCTGTAGTACATCTTTAGGTCGGGCATGGTGATTCCGCCAGAGGTTCTTTTATCATTGAGAAGAGTTTTTGCTATCCTAGGTTTTTTTTTATTCCAGATGAATCTGCCGATTGCCCTTTCTAATTCGTTGAAGAATTGAGTTGGAATTTTGATAGGGATTGCATTGAATCTGTAGATTGCTTTTGGCAAGATAGCCATTTTTACTATATTGATCCTGCCGATCCATGAGCATGGGAGATCTTTCCATCTTCTGAGATTTTCTTTAATTTCTTTCTTCAGAGACTTGAAGCTCTTGTCATACAGATCTTTCACTTCCTTAGTTAGAGTCACGCCGAGATATTTTATATTATTTGTGGCTATTGAGAAGGGTGTTGTTTCCCTAATTTCTTTCTCAGCCTGTTTATCCTTTGTGTACAGAAAGGCCATTGACTTGTTTGAGTTAATTTTATATCCAGCTACTTCACTGAAGCTGTTTATCAGGCTTAGGAGTTCTCTGGTGGAATTTTTAGGGTCACTTATATGTACTATCATATCATCTGCAAAAAGTGATAATTTGACTTCTTCATTTCCAATTTGTATCCCCTTGATCTCCTTTTGTTTTCTAATTGCTCTGGCTAGGACTTCAAGTACAATGTTGAATAGGTAGGGAGAGAGTAGACAGCCTTGTCTAGTCCCTGATTTTAGTGGGATTGCTTCAAGCTTCTCACCATTTACTTTGATGCTGGCTACTGGTTTGCTGTAGATTGCTTTTATCATGTTTAGGTATGGGCCTTGAATTCCTGATCTTTCCAAGACTTTTATCATGAATGGGTGTTGGATTTTGTCAAATGCTTTCTCAGCATCTAACGAGATGATCATGTGGTTTTTGTCTTTGAGTTTGTTTATATACTGGATTACATTGATGGATTTCCGTATATGGAACCATCCCTGCATCCCTGGGATGAAACCTACTTGCTCAGGATATATGATTGTTTTGATGTGTTCTTGGATTCGGTTAGCAAGAACTTTATTGAGGATTTTTGCATCAATATTCATAAGGGATATTGTTCTGAAGTTCTCTATCTTTTTGGGGTCTTTTTGTGGTTTAGGTATCAGTGTAATTGTGGCTTCATAGAATGAGTTGGGTAGAGTACCTTCTGTTTCTATTTTGTGGAATAGTTTGTGAAGAACTGGGATTAGATCTTCTTTGAAGGTCTGATAGAATTCTGCACTAATCCCATGTGGTCCTGGGCTTTTTTTGGTTGGGAGACTATTAATGACTGCTTCTATTTCTTTGGGGGATATTGGGCTGTTTAGATCATTAACCTGATCTTGATTCAACTTTGGTACCTGGTATCTGTCTAGAAACTTGTCCATTTCATCCAGGTTCTCCAGTTTTGTTGAGTATAGCCTTTTGTAGAAGGATCTGATGGTGTTTTGGATTTCTTCAGGATCTGTTATGTCTCCCTTTTCATTTCTGATTTTGTTAATTAGAATGCTTTCCCTGTGCCCTCTAGTGAGTCTGGCTAAGGGTTTGTCTATCTTGTTGATTTTCTCAAAGAACCAGCTCCACGATTGGTTGATTCTCTGAATAGATCTTCTTGTTTCCATTAGGTTGATTTCGCCCCAGAGTTTGATTATTTCCTGCCATCTACTCCTCTTGGGTGAATTTGCTTCCTTTTGTTCTAGAGCTTTTACGTGTGTTTTCAAGCTGCTAATGTATGCTTTCTCTAGTTTCTTTTTGGAGGCACTCAGAGCTATGAGTTTTCCTCTTAGAAATGCTTTCATTGTGTCCCATAAGTTTGGGTATGTTGTGGCTTCATTTTCATTAAACTACAAAAAGTCCTTAATTTCTTTCTTTATTCCTTCCTTGACCAAGGTATCATTGAGAAGAGTGTTGTTCAGTTTCCAAGTGAATGTTGGCTTTCTATCATTTATTTTGTCATTGTCAGCCTTAGTGCATGGTGATCTGATAGGATGCATGGGACAATTTTGATATTTTTGAATCTGTTGAGGCCTGTTTTGTGACCTATTATGTGGTCAATTTTGGAGAAGGTACCATGAGGTGCTGAGAAGAAGGTATATCCTTTTGTTTTAGGATAAAATGTTCTGTAGATATCTCTCAGATCCATTTGTTTCATAACTTCTGTTAGTTTCACTGTGTCCCTGTTTAGTTTCTGTTTCCATGATCTGTCCATTGCTGAAAGTGGTGTGTTGAAGTCTCCCACTATTATTGTGTGAGGTGCAATGTGTGCTTTGAGATTTACTAAAGTTTCTTTAATAAATGTGGCTGCCCTTGCATTTGGAGCATAGATATTCAGAATTGATAGTTCCTCTTGGAGGATTTTACCTTTGATGAGAATGAAGTGTCCCTCCTTGTCTTTTTTGATGACTTTGGGTTGGAAGTCAATCTTATCAGATATTAGGATGGCTACTCCAGCTTGTTTCTTCATACCATTTGCTTGGAAAATTGTTTTCCAGCCTTTCATTCTGAGATAGTGTCTATCTTTTTCTCTGAGATGAGTTTCCTGTAAGCAGCAAAATGTTGGGTCTTGTTTGTGTAGCCAGTTTGTTAGTCTATGTCTTTTTATTGGGGAGTTGAGACCATTGATATTAAGAGATATTAAGGAAAAGTAATTGTTGCTTCCTGTTATTTTTGTTGTTAAAGTTGGCATTCTGTTCTTGTGGCTGTCTTCTTTTAGGTTTGTTGAGAGATTACCTTCTTGTTTTTTCTAGGGTGTTGTTCCCGTTCTTGTATTGTTTTTTTTTTTTTTTTTTCTGTTATTATCCTTTGAAGGGCTTGATTCGTGGAGAGATAATGTGTGAATTTGGTTTTGTCATGGAATACTTTGGTTTCTCCATCTATGGTAATTGAGAGTTTGGCTGCGTATAGTAGCCTGGGCTGGAATTTGTGTTTTCTTAGTGTCTGTATAACATCTCTCCAGGCTCTTCTGGCTTTCATAGTCTCTGGTGAAAAATCTGGTGTAATTCTGATAGGCTTGCCTTTATATGTTACTTGATCTTTTTCCCTTACTGCTTTTAGTATTCTATCTTTATTTAGTGCATTTGTTGTTCTGATTATTATGTGTCGGGAGGAATTTCTTTTCTGGTCCAGTCTATTTGGAGTTCTGTAGGCTTCTTGTATGTTCATGGGCATCTCTTTCTTTATCTTTGGGAAGTTTTCTTCAATAATTTTGTTGAAGATGTTTGCTGGTCTTTTGAGTTGAAAATCTTCATTCTCATCCACTCCTATTATCTGTAGGTTTGGTCTTCTCATTGTGTCCTGGATTTCCTGGATATTTTGAGTTAGGATCTTTTTGCATTTTCCATTTTCTTTGATTGTTGTGCCGATGTTCTCTATGGAATCTTCTGCACCTGAGATTCTCTCTTCCATCTCTTGTATTCTGTTGCTGATGCTCGAATCTATGGTTCCAGATTTCTTTCCTAGGGTTTCTATCTCCAGTATTACCTCACTGAGTTTTCTTTATTTTGTCTACTTCCCCTTTTAGTTCTAGTATGGTTTTGTTCATTTCCATCACCTGTTTGTTTGTTTTTTCCTCTTTTTCTGTAAGGACTTCTACCTGTTTGATTGTGTTTTCCTGTTTTTCTTTAAGGACTTGTAACTCTTTAGCAGTGTTCTCCTGTATTTCTTTAAGTGAGTTATTAAAGTCCTTCTTGATGTCCTCTACCATCATCATGAGATATGCTTTTAAATCTGGGTCTAGGTTTTCGGGTGTGTTGGTGTGCCCTGGACTGGACGAAGTGGGAGTGCTGGGTTCTGATGATGGTGAGTGGTCTTGGTTCCTGTTAGTAAGATTCCTATGTTTACCTTTCGCCATCTGGTAATCTCTGGAGTTAGTTGTTATAGTTGACTCTGTTTAGAGATTGTTCTTCTGGTGATTCTGTTACCATCTATCAGCAGACCTGGGAGACAGATTCTCTCCTCTGAGTTTCAGTTCTCAGAGCACTCTCTGCTGGCAAGCTCTCTTACAGGGAAGGTGCGCAGATATCTTGTGTTTGGACCTCCTCCTGGCCGAAGAAGAAGGCCCAAAACAGGACCTTTCTCAGAAGCTGTGTTGCTTTGGCAGGTCCCAGAAGCTGTCAGCTTCTGTGGTGCAGACTCTCACTTGTGCAGACTAAATTCCTAAGTTCGGTGGAGTCCCGGAACCAAGGTGGCGTCCGCTGCTCCTGAGTCTGAGACCTTCCGAGCCAGTTGGACACCTGTCCTCTGGTCGGGTCGGTGGCCGGCTGTCTGAGGCCCGCAAAGGGTGCTGCCTCAGTGGCTCTGTGCCTCTGCCTGTCCCAGAAGCTGTCCGGTTCTGTCTATTTTCTTTTCTGAGTTTACCTTATTTTTCTTAGCATGATAATTTTCAGTTCTACCCCTTTTACTATAATAAGAGGTTCATACTTTTTTTTTTTTTTAAATCAATGGTAACTCAATTGCTGGATGCAACAACTAAAATCCTAATCTTTAAGCCATATTAAATATAAATTCTCCAGTGGTGAATCCTGGTGGATTCACTAAACTGGGGGCCACTTGTAGCTACATCTTGTCCTCCTGCTGTCCCCGTCCAAAAGCTCATATCTTTCTCCTGCCTCTTCTCTTCCTCTCTTTGACCCAGAAGTTCTGCCTCCTCACACAGTGATTGTTTTCTTTCTTTATTAGAAGGGTCACATGAAGTCCTGAGTAAGTGATTTACTCCTCATCCCAAGTTGCCCCCTTAGGGAAGCTGAATTACCATAAAAATACAAACAACACTAGCATTATCCACAACACTTCCCCTTTTCTGTCCAATTAAAAGATTCTTTTATCTCAGATATAAATTGAGAAAAACTATCACCATTCTGTAATTTATAAAGTGCAAAATACATGTTAACACCCAGTTCATCATCTTTTTTTTTTTCAATTAAATAGAACACTGTTATCTATCCTAACTTAAAAGAGGCTTATAAACCCATGTCATAATCTGGTTTAGCTTATATAGTACCTGAAAACAATCTTTTAAATATATTTTCTCAATGTTAAATAGCCTGGGTTGGCTATGAAACTATAACTAGTCTTTCAACCCTATCAGAAAACCTGAGAACAACCAACACTATCTGAAAATATAGGAAGCCTAACACAGCTTCCGGAACTAAGACAAATTGGAGAGAGAGCTGTCTGCCTATACAGCCCCAGTATGCCAGGAAATTGGAGCATAGTCTTCAGCCTTCTGGCCCAGGATATTCTGAGAGACCTTGAAAAACAGAAATTATTAAGGACTAGCTTATTCTGTCTCAGTAGAGCTAAGCTATCCTAACTTGTAACTTGTGTCCTCTCAAGAGCAGTATAGGTCTGGAGGAGAAAAAGTCAATTTCTGCCCAGTAGTCACTTAGCCACAATGTACAACCTCACCTGGAGGTAGAGATGCTCAGTTGTTTCTTTGAATCCATGAATGAGGAGCTGTTAGGTGTCAGCTCCTTGCAGGCAGGTAGCTGCGAGGAGAGAAGCACAGGACTGGTTCTCACCTGGGCTGAGCAAGATGGTGAGTGTTGGCGACACTCAAAGAACCACATGGGGCCAGGAGTATTGTCAAAGCAGGAACTCTACTTTATTGCATCACCCTCTTGCTTATATATGTTTGGAATATAGGGTAGGGGGGGTTGGTGGGGTGAGATGATGTAGGAGGTGGTGAAGGGTGACAGAGAGTATGGGACAACTAACAGGGCCAATGGTAAAACTTCATATAAGCAATGGTGAGGCAAAGGCAGGGTCAAACAGGTCTTGCTGAGTCAATCCTATATGTAAGTGACTGAGACAGGTCTCAAAACTTGAGACAGGCTTAGGCTCTCACACAAGGCTGCAGGCTCAGGTTTGACATGTCCCAACAGTTAGGAGCAGATTTGTCTCAACAACAAGTGAATAAATAACATTAAATGCCACATTCTGTGGGTTTCTGATGTTTTTGAAAACCAACTATCTATGTAATCTAGACTGTTGTCTGTTAACTACTCTCAGCTATTTCTAATTAGAATATCTGAACACCTCCTAATGATAAACTCAGAGCCATGAATTTGCTATCTGGCCCTTAACTCACAGGCTTAAACATCTCAGATCAGTTTGTAAATGGAATTTATAGAAGGACTGGGTCCAAGCCTCCTACTTTTCTAATTTTTGTTGACAATAGAGGAAATTTATACCAATGAAAATCTAGATTCTGTATCAAAATAAATTCTGTACCAAAATAAGAAATTATGACTTCAACTTAGTAACTATTGTAAAGATTTCTACCAAATGAGATTTTGGTTGCACAGTCAGTTCTAGCTATTTCCTCTCTGCTCATGTTATGACCGTTTCAAGATTCAGTAGAAAGTCAACTAGAATAACCACCTATAGAAACCCCAAATCCAGGGAACTGGGGAGACGACTCTTCATAACTTCTGTCAGCTGAATACAGGCATTGAGATAAGATTGGGGGTCGAGGAGGGGGTTAGGGAAAATGGGGGAATTGGTTGGCTTTAAAAGGCCACACCAATGATTGTTTTAGTCTCTGATGTCTGTGTCCTGATTGGATCCAGCTGAAAGTGCAAGAGATCAGGAGTTCAAAGCAGGTCAGTTGAGCATGTTTGACAATGAGACTCACCAAAGCTGATACAAATATATACATTTATCTGTATATAAATCTATCCTAAAAGGAAATAATTCCAAAAATAATTCCAAAGCTGTATATGCTGTAATATACACATCTCAAAACAAAATTTTAGTATCATCAAGATAACTGTTTCGTTTGATTCTCTAGAATCTAGTCCTCTGGGAGTCTCCCTTCATCATATCTGATCCATATAAACCTGGAAGGTGCAATCACCTTTTGTAAAAATGCAAAGACAAAACCTTTCTCCCAAATCTGTGCTTCCCTGAGCCAGTAACCAGAAAAACCTTTAGATTGACCTCCCTTCCAGAGGATAATATAACCACAAAACTCAAAATCACACCCATTTTGAGAATTAAAACAATCCAAAACAAATGGAGTAAACTAAAATACTGTATTTGCCTATTCTTAGGCTTTTTCTATTTTGTCATGCCAGGAAATTAACCCAAAATTCCTGTGGAGCCCATGTTCTAAGAATATGAATTATCCTTCAGGACTTCAAAGCTTCCCTAAAATAATCTTTTTCATACAATCTCCCTACTATCACCCAAAACCTTTTTTCTTATTGTGAAAACCTATTCTCAGGCCTTTTTTCTAATCTTTCATGTCAGGATAATTAATCCAAAATTCCTGTGGAGTCCATACTCGAAGAATATGAATTATCCTGCAGACCATCTATTTGTTATGCTTTCTACCTGGAGCCACAGATTTCTATTTATTAATACCTGTTCATAATAGGCAAATATCTTTGATCTTTATTTGGATTCAGTGACTAATTTTCCCTATCCTAGTTCTGAATCACGGGCAAAGTTCCCCACATGATTCGGACAAAATATGTATATAAATCTATCCTAAAAGAAAATAATTCCAATTTTATAAATTCATAGTTCAATCAACATCTTCCCCAAGAAGTTGGCAGCTTCCATTCTTCATCTCTCTGACTCAAAGCAGCTATCTTGTCTTTCCGTATCAGGGGACCTCAGAGCCCTCTTTCTTTGTTTAAGGTTCCCATGCTTGGGTCATGTGACTTGACTTCCCTAGCTTACCAAACCTCCAAATTTCTAACTTAATTTCTCACTCATAGGCTGAGAAACTTACATTTCTAGTGGATTCTAGCCTGCCATGTTGGACACCCTCTGTAGCATGAAATATTAATAAAAACCAATCTAAGCTATGCTGGCAGGTTCTAGCAGACTGGCCAGCCAGGCACTGGCAGGCATGGCTGGCCTGTTCTCATCTAGTAGAGACTCTCTGACTCAGAGCTCTGAAATCTCTCCAGCCAGCTTGCTAAGTTCCCACTGGCCGGTCACTACCATGCCAGCCCTACACTTTCAAATTTCCATGGTGTTTTCAGATCCATTTCTTGCAATCCCATGCTTTGCCACCATACATTTCTCTCTAGAACCCAGTTGAGCAGGCACATGAAGGAAAACACCACACAAACTTAGTTCAGAGTCAATGGTAATTAAATTGCTGGGCACAACAACTAGAATCCTAATCTTTTAAACCATATTAAATATGAACCCTCCAGTGGCAAATCCACCTAAACAAGGGGCCACTCATAATAACAAAGTTATTATGGTTACAGGCTTTGGGAAGATGCAACTTGTCCAATTTACATGGTGTCTGGAAGTAACACCAGATCAGTGTTTGGCCTTGATCTCGCTCAGGGCAACCTGGATCTCTCTTCTCTTCTGCAATTTCTTGGATATCATACTTCTTGTGAGTCTCTCTAGCAAAGGCTGGTTTGGAGCTGAGTTTCTTGAAAGCCCGTCCATGGTTTTAGAGTTTGTATACTTCCAGTTTATACATGGGTTGGATTATCCATCAACTGATCCATTCTCTGACATTTTAACAGTCATTGATTATCTGTAGGTTAGATTATCTAATAATTAGTTTTGCTCTCTCTTTTCTTTTATGAAAAGCAGATTAGGTGAGACAGACAGTGCAATTTCCAACAACTCAAGCCCTGTCTGCATCACTGTGGTGGAGCCATTAGATTCATTCTTTACTAAGAAAACCATTGTATTGTATAGGTATGCCACATTTTCTTAGTTCTTTCATGTGTTGATGGGCAGCTAAGCTAATCAGCTTACATTACTTATCAACTGAGAATCAACTGTCATTAGTGTTGCAATAATAGTGATGTTTAGGAATCTTTCCAGGGTACAGATATGCACAGGACATATGGTAGCTGTCTTTTCAGCTTTTGGAAGAGTGTCCATATTTATTTCCATACTGGATGTCAAACATATGTAAAGGTATCTTCATCTATATATAATAATAGTACCTACCACCCTCTTTGTCCATCTCATCAACATCTTTCATTTGCATATGTTAAAACATACCAATTATTTCAATTATTTACTTATTTATTGATAAAGTGCATACATTATTTTATGACATAGTGCATGTATGGAAATCAGAGGACAACTTTTGAGAATCAGTTCTCTCCTTCCACCATTTAGGTCCCGGGAATCAAACTCAGGTTGTTATCCTTGACAGCAAGCAATTTTTTCCATTGAGCCATCTTTCTAACCTTGTTTTGCTTTAAAATGGATAGCCATACTAATAGAGGTAAGGTAGACTTCGTTAATTTTGATTCCATTTATTAATTGCTCATTTATTCTTGATTTTTTTTCAGAATTTTGTGTCTGTCTTACCTCAAGTAGGATGATATTTTCTAGTTCCATCTATTTGCCTGCAAATTTCATGAAGTCATTGATTTTAATCACTATGTAGCACTCCATTGTGTATATGTACCACAGTTTCTGTATCCATTCTTCTGTTGAGGGACATCTGGGTTGTTTCTAGCTTCTGGCTATTATAAATAAGGCTGCTGTGAACATAGTGAAGCATGTGTCCTTATTATATGCTGGAGCATCTTTTGGATTATACGCCCAGCAGTGGTATAGCTGGATCTTCAGGTAGAACTACTTCTAATTTTCTGAGAAACTGCCAGATTGACTTCCAAACTGGTTTTTACCAGCTTCCAGTCCCATCAGCAATGGAGGAGTGTTCCTTTTTCTCCACATCCTTGCCAGCATCTGCTATCACCTGCAGTTTTGATCTTAACATGGAATCTCAAGGTTGTTTTGATTTTCATCTCCTTGATGACTAAGGGTGTTGAACATTTCTTTAAGTGCCTCTCAGCCATTCAAGATTCCTTAGTTGAGAATTCTCTATTTAGCTCTGTACCCCATTTTAAAATAGGTTATTTGGTTCTCTGGAGTCTAACTCCTTGAGTTCTTTGTATATTTTGGAAATTAGCCCTCTATCAGATGTAGGGTTGATAAAGATCTTTTCCCAATCTGTGGATTGCTGTTTTGTCCTATTGCCAGTGTCCAAACTTGAAGCAACCCCACTAAAACTAGGAACAAGACAAGGCTGCCCACTCTTCCCCTATCTAGTCAATATAGTACTAGAAGTCCTAGCCAGAGCAATTAGGCAACAAAAGGAGATCAAAGGGATACAAATTGGAACGGAGAAAGTCAAGATACCACTATTTGCAGATGATATGATAATTATATAAGCAGCCCTAAAAATTCCACCAGAAAACTCCTATAGTTGATCAACAACTTCACCAACATGGCTGGACATAAAATTAGCTCAAACAAATCCGTAGCTTTCCTCTACTCAAAAGATAAATGGGATGAAAAAGAAATTAGGGAAACAATACCTTCACAATAGTCACATACAATATATAATATCTTGATGTGACTCTAACCAAGCAAGTGAAACATCTGTATGACAATGGAAAATGGAAAAATCTCCTATGTTCATGGATTGGCAGGATTAACATAGTAAAATTGGTTATCTTACCAAAAGCAATTTATAGATTCAGTGCAGTTCCCATAAAAATTCCCATAAAAATTCCAACTCAATCCTTCACAGAGACAAAGAGCAATTCATCTGGAATAACATAAACCCAGGATAGTGAAAACCATTCTCAACAATAAAAGAACTTCTTGGGGAATCACCATTGCTGACCTCAATCTTCACTGCACAACAATTGTGAGAAAAACTACATGGTATTGGTACAGAGATAGGCAGGTCGATCAATGGAATAGAATCAAAGACCCAGGAATAAAACTATGATCATTTGATCTTTGACAAAGAAGCCAAAACCATACAGTGGACAAAAAGACAGCATTTCCTGCAAATGGTGCAGGTTCAACTGGTGGTTAGCATGTAGGATAATGTAAATTGATCCATTGTTATCTCAAATCCAAGTGGATCAAGGACCTCCACATAAATCCAGATACACTGAATGTAATAGAAGGGAAAGCACCTCAAACACATTGGCACAGGGAAAATT
The DNA here is from genome assembly GCF_000001635.26 of Mus musculus. Classification (NCBI taxonomy): domain Eukaryota; kingdom Metazoa; phylum Chordata; class Mammalia; order Rodentia; family Muridae; genus Mus; species Mus musculus. The sequence continues at coordinate 50,263,300 of NC_000076.6, read as the reverse complement.
TTCCTGAACAGAACACCAATGGCTCATGCTCTAAGATTAACAATTGACAAATAGGTTCTGTCCTATTTTTAACCATTTTATTTCTTTCTCTTGCCTTATTTTTCTTGCTGTGACTTAATGCTGTTTTTTGAAAAAGAGTGGAGAGAACACTTTTATTTCTGACTTCACACAAATATTTTTTATTTCATTTACTATGATATTATGTTTAAGTCTGCCATTTAAAACATTTATTATATTATGGTTGTACTCTTATTCCTAGTTTCTTCGTAGATTTTATTATTAGGGGATGTTGAATTTTTTTAAAGGGATTTGTTTATTGAGACAATCATGTAATTTTTGTCTTTTGTATTTTTATATAGTATATCACAATTGTCTATTTGTATATCTTGAATTGTCTCTAGATCACTAGAATGTAGTCAAGTTTATTACTGTGTTTGTCACCAAGTTTTGTTTGAAAATATTTTATTCAGAATATTGTTGTCTGTGTTCAACAACGCTCTGGTCCGTTCCCAGTGTCGGCTTCAGTTAGAATGTGGGCCTGTTAATTTTGATTTTGTTTTGCACTGTTAGATTTCTTTCCCTTTTGTTTAGAAGGTGGATTGGGAGGAGGTTCTGCTTTCTCATAATTTTGCGTTTGCTTCTAAGTTGAGATATGTTTCCTTTGTGAACTTAGTAGCCAATATTTCATGACTGTCTTTCATATTATACTGTTGGTTTTAGACTTCTTTATATATTCCATACTTTTCACATCTTTCTTACACTAACCAATTGTTTGTTTTCTTTTGGGTTTATAGGTATTCTGGGGAGTAGTATTTACTCCTCCTCTGCCATCTTTCTTCTGTGAAAAATTCAATGTTTATTATTCTACATATTTGGTTCTTATTCTGCACTTTAAGATACTATAAAGCATTTATTAAACTCTTTGACATTAAAATATTAGATTTTGAAAATACAGGTAAGACTTCAATAGTGTGTATGGGAATGCACTAAATAGTATGCACGGGGATACAATTTCTCTCTTTTTTGTCTTTTAAGAAGTTAAAGTTTTAAAATTTTACAATACCTAAACTTTTGAATTAATAACTAGTTGACAAAACATTTAAATACATGGCTGTAAAGGGGCAGTGACTAATTGCACTTTTAATCAATTTTCTTAAGGAGCAGTTGTAACTAGAAGGCTTGCAAAGTTATTAAGAGTCACATGTGCATAATTTATTTATTTATTAACTAGAAATATGTATAAGCAATTGTAAATTTGAGAATAGTATCTGAGGGATGAACAATTTAAGCAATTGCAAGCTCAGAGATATGGCATTGACTATTAACATACAAATTAAGGTTTGATTGTTTAGCATTTTAAAACACCATCTACAGCACACAACTAGATCATCTGTGCTGGAACAGGGAAAACTGTGTCTTAAGACTCTGCCTCACAGAAGCTAGTTGGGCCCATGTGGGCCAACGATTGGCTGGGAGGATGAGAAAAATGACTTTATAATAATGTTTTCTTTTTGGCCAAAGAATTGTTTTGGGCACAACCAATTTTTAATTACCAATTAATAACAATTATAAAAGCTTTATTTTTTGTAGAAACTTTTGTAGTAAACCAAAACCCTAAGTAATAAAAGGATATTGTCTCTGAATCTTTTGGGTGAGAGCAAGGATTTAAGGTAAACTTTAAGAAGCATTAGTTAATAAAATACTTTTTACTTAGGAAACAATATACACTGAAAGATTAAAACTCTTGGCTTCTTGTATAGAAACAGAAACAATACAATTTTTTCTTACATAATGTAAAGTTACATTAGCCATACCTAGAGGCAAAATTTTCTAGTGATTACAGTTCACTAGAAGCAAAACTCTTTGAATTTAAGCATTATTTTAAACATCTGAATAGATCTGTAACACTGTTAAAAAGAAATTTTCTTGAACACAGGGAAAAAAAAATTTTAGGCACTGTTTGCAAAACAAAAGAAAGGCCACAAGCCGCTCTGGGGCTGCCCAGAACTCTGCATTGACTCAAACGTAAAATACTTTTTAATCTGAGCATCTTGGCCCTCTTGTAATAAGGACCGATTTTAGAGAAACAATATAACTGTCTACGCCTCTAAATTTTGATACTCTTTCTTAAGATGACTTACAGTTAAAACGTTCTTCACAACTTTAGTGTTGTGAAAAAATTGCCTGTACTATAGTTTTTTGTCAGGCAGCAACTATAACCAAACTGTTTGTCTAATCTATTTACAAAGACAAACATAACTACATAACTCTGTTACAGTTTTGTTTGAAGTGAGCTGTATGAGCGCTCTCATAAGATGATTACTCTTGTAATTATCTTAATTACAGTATACAGGTGAATTAAAGATCTTAAATTTGAAATCAAACTGCAAGCTGCAGTCAATGGAACAATAGCAGTTTTAACCATAATTTTTAAGTTTTTTGTGCAAGGTTAGGATAATACCTATAACCTTGGGAAAGCAAAACCCAAGTTTAAAACAATTTATTATCTTTAAAATCATTATTAGAAGCATTACTATCATATTACGAAGTTTGGATGTCAATTAATACCTATGAATACCTATTAAAGCAAGCTTTAATGCTTTAATAAAAAGACATTGCTTTAAATCTTATCTTAAATTTTACTATTTAGGATATGAACCACATTAATTATTACCTAAACTAGAAATATCTTTAGAGACCCAGCCTCTTGGGCTGCCTTATGTCATGTGTCGGAAGGACTCTAAACTTGAGTTATCAAATTTAACACTAACCATCTGTAGCAATGTAACAATTATTAATCTTAACCAACAACTTATGAGCTGAATGTGAAGACACTCAGAGCACATTACCAATAAAAAAGAACCAAATGAAGCAGTTACATTTAGACCAATCAGAGAATAATAATTTTTGTAGCTACAATCATAAACACATTAATCATGAACCATTTATTAGCTTTTTTACTCCGAAACTTAGAGGCTGTGCACTCGCCTTTATTTTCTAAAACGAACAGTTTTTTTAGCAGGGGCCCTCCCGCCACGTGTCTGATTTTTGGATGAAACACATGGCAGCTCTCGGCATTGTAGATAAAGTTTTTTATATCATCTTTATTTTTTTTTCATTTTTTATTAGGTATTTAGCTCATTTACATTTCCAATGCTATACCAAAAGTCCCCCATATGCACCCACCCCCACTCCCCTGCCCACCCACTCCCCCTTTTTCGCCCTGGTGTTCCCCTGTACTGGGGCATATAAAGTTTGCAAGTCCAATGGGCCTCTCTTTCCAGTGATGGCCGACTAGGCCATCTTTTGATATATATGCAGCTAGAGTCAAGAGCTCAGGGGTACTGGTTAGTTCATAATGTTGTTCCACCTATAGGGTTGCAGATCCCTTTAGCTCCTTGGCTACTTTCTCTAGCTCCTCCATTGGGAGCCCTATGATCCATAGGGCTGACTGTGAGCATCCACTTCTGTGTTTGCTAGGCCCCAGCATAGTCTCACAAGAGACAGCTACATCTGGGTCCTTTCAGCAAAATCTTGCTAGTGTATGCAATGGTGTCAGCGTTTGGATGCTGATTATGGGGTGGATCCCTGGATATGGCAGTCTCTACATGGTCCATCCTTTCATCTCAGCTCCAAACTTTGTCTCTGTAACTCCTTCCATGGGTGTTTTGTTCCCAAATCTAAGGAGGGGCATAGTGTCCACACTTCAGTCTTCATTCTTCTTGAGTTTCATGTGTTTAGCAAATTATATCTTATATCTTGGGTATCCTAGGTTTGGGGCTAATATCCACTTATCAGTGAGTACATATTGTGTGAGTTTCTTTGTGAATGTGTTACCTCACTCAGGATGATGCCCTCCAGGTCCATCCATTTGGCTAGGAATTTCATAAATTCATTCTTTTTAATAGCTGAGTAGTACTCCATTGTGTAGATGTACCACATTTTCTGTATCCATTCCTCTGTTGAGGGGCATCTAGGTTCTTTCCAGCTTCTGGCTATTATAAATAAGGCTGCTATGAACATAGTGGAGCATGTGTCCTTCTTACCAGTTGGGGCATCTTCTGGATATATGCCCAGGAGAGGTATTGCTGGATCCTCCGGTAGTACTATGTCCAGTTTTCTGAGGAACCGCCAGACTGATTTCCAGAGTGGTTGTACAAGCCTGCACTCCCACCAACAATGGAGGAGTGTTCCTCTTTCTCCACATCCACGCCAGCATCTGCTGTCACCTGAATTTTTGATCTTAGCCATTCTGACTGGTGTGAGGTGGAATCTCAGGGTTGTTTTGATTTGCATTTCTCTGATGATTAAGGATGTTGAACATTTTTTCAGGTGCTTCTCTGCCATTCAGTATTCCTCAGGTGAGAATTCTTTGTTCAGTTCTGAGCCCCATTTTTTAATGGGGTTATTTGATTTTCTGAAGTCCACCTTCTTGAGTTCTTTATATATGTTGGATATTAGTCCCCTATCTGATTTAGGATAGGTAAAGATCCTTTCCCAATCTGTTGGTGGTCTTTTTGTCTTATTGACGGTGTCTTTTGCCTTGCAGAAACTTTGGAGTTTCATTAGGTCCCATTTGTCAATTCTTGATCTTACAGCACAAGCCATTGCTGTTCTGTTCAGGAATTTTTTCCCTGTGCCCATATCTTCAAGGCTTTTCCCCACTTTCTCCTCTATAAGTTTCAGTGTCTCTGGTTTTATGTGAAGTTCCTTGATCCACTTAGATTTGACCTTAGTACAAGGAGATAAGTATGGATAAATTCGCATTCTTCTACACGATAACAACCAGTTGTGCCAGCACCAATTGTTGAAAATGCTGTCTTTCTTCCACTGGATGGTTTTAGCTCCCTTGTCGAAGATCAAGTGACCATAGGTGTGAGGGTTCATTTCTGGGTCTTCAATTCTATTCCATTGGTCTACTTGTCTGTCTCTATACCAGTACCATGCAGTTTTTATCACAATTGCTCTGTAGTAAAGCTTTAGGTCTGGCATGGTGATTCTGCCAGAAGTTCTTTTATCCTTGAGAAGAGTTTTTGCTATCCTAGGTTTTTTGTTATTCCAGAAAAATTTGCAAATTGCTCCTTCCAATTCGTTGAAGAATTGAGTTGGAATTTTGATGGGGATTGCATTGAATCTGTAAATTGCTTTTGGCAAGATAGCCATTTTTACAATGTTGATCCTGCCAATCCATGAGCATGGGAGATCTTTCCATCTTCTGAGATCTTCCTTAATTTCTTTCTTCAGAGATTTGAAGTTTTTATCATACAGATCTTTCACTTCCTTAGTTAGAGTCACGCCAAGATATTTTATATTATTTGTGACTATTGAGAAGGGTGTTGTTTCCCTAATTTCTTTCTCAGCCTGTTTATTCTTTGTATAGAGAAAGGCCATTGACTTGTTTGAGTTTATTTTATATCCAGCTACTTCACCGAAGCTGTTTATCAGGTTTAGGAGTTCTCTGGTAGAATTTTTAGGGTCACTTATATATACTATCATATCATCTGCAAATAGTGATATTTTGACTTCCTCTTTTCCAATTTGTATCCCCTTGATCTCCTTTTGTTGTCGAATTGCTCTGGCTAATACTTCAAGTACTATGTTGAAAAGGTAGGGAGAAAGTGGGCAGCCTTATCTAGTCCCTGATTTTAGTGGGATTGCTTCCAGCTTCTCTCCATTTACTTTGATGTTGGCTACTGGTTTGCTGTAGATTGCTTTTATCATGTTTAGGTATGGGCCTTGAATTCCTGATCTTTCCAAAACTTTTATCATGAATGGGTGTTGGATCTTGTCAAATGCTTTTTCTGCATCTAACGAGATGATCATGTGGTTTTTGTCTTTGAGTTTGTTTATATAATGGATTCCATTGATGGATTTTCGTATATTAAACCATCCCTGCATCCCTGGAATAAAACCTACTTGGTCAGGATGGATGATTGCTTTAATGTGTTCTTGGATTCGGTTAGCGAGAATTTTATTGAGGATTTTTGCATCGATATTCATAAGAGAAATTGGTCTGAAGTTCTCTATCTTTGTTGGGTCTTTCTGTGGTTTAGGTATCAGAGTAATAGTGGCTTCATAAAATGAGTTGGGTAGAGTACCTTCTACTTCTATTTTGTGAAAAAGTTTGTGCAGAACTGGAATTAGATCTTCTTTGAAGCTCTGATAGAACTCTGCTCTAAACCCATCTGGTCCTGGGCTTTTTTTGGTTGGGAGACTATTAATAACTGCTTCTATTTCTTTAGGTGATATGGGACTGTTTAGATGATCAACTTGATCCTGATTCAACTTTGGTACCTGGTATCTGTCCAGAAATTTGTCCATTTCGTCCAGGTTTTCCAGTTTTGTTGAGTATAGACATTTGTAGAAGGATCTGATGGTGTTTTGGATTTCTTCAGGATCTGTTGTTATGTCTCCCTTTTCATTTCTGATTTTGTTAATTAGGATTTTGTCCCTGTGCCCTTTAGTGAGTCTAGCTAAGGGTTTATCTATCTTGTTGATTTTCTCAAAGAACCAACTCCTCGTTTGGTTAATTCTTTGAATAGTTCTTCTTGTTTCCACTTGGTTGATTTCACCCCTGAGTTTGATTATTTCCTGCCGTCTACTCCTCTTGGGTGAATTTGCTTCCTTTTTTTCTAGGGCTTTTAGATGTGTTGTCAAGCTGCTAGTATGTGCTGTCTCCCGTTTCTTCTTGGAGGCACTCAGAGCTATGAGTTTCCCTCTTAGAAATGCTTTCATTGTGTCCCATAGGTTTGGGTACGTTGTGGCTTCATTTTCATTAAACTCTAAAAAGTCTTTAATTTCTTTCTTTATTCCTTCCTTGACCAAGGTATCATTGAGAAGAGTGTTATTCAGTTTCCACGTGAATGTTGGCTTTCCATTATTTATGTTGTTATTGAAGATCAGTCTTAGGCCATGGTGGTCTGATAGGATACATGGGACAATTTCAATATTTTTGTATCTATTGAGGCCTGTTTTGTGACCAATTATATGGTCAATTTTGGAGAAGGTCCCGTGAGGTGCTGAGAAGAAGGTATATCCTTTTGTTTTAGGATAAAATGTTCTGTATATATCTGTCAGGTCCATTTGTTTCATAACTTCTGTTAGTTTCACTGTGTCCCTGTTTAGTTTCTGTTTCCACGATCTGTCCATTGAAGAAAGTGGTGTGTTGAAGTCTCCCACTATTATTGCGGGAGGTGCAATGTATGCTTTGAGCTTTACTAAAGTGTCTCTAATGAATGTGGCTGCCCTTGCATTTGGAGCGTAGATATTCAGAATTGAGAGTTCCTCTTGGAGGATTTTACCTTTGATGAGTATGAAGTGTCCCTCCTTGTCTTTTTTGATAACTTTGGGTTGGAAGTCGATTTTATCCGATATTAAAATGGCTACGCCAGCTTGTTTCTTCAGTCCATTTGCTTGGAAAATTGTTTTCCAGCCTTTCACTCTGAGGTAGTGTCTGTCTTTTTCCCTGAGATGGGTTTCCTGTAAGCAGCAGAATGTTGGGTCCTGTTTGTGTAGCCAGTCTGTTAGTCTATGTCTTTTTATTGGGGAATTGAGTCCATTGATATTAAGAGATATTAAGGAAAAGTAATTGTTGCTTCCTTTTATTTTTGTTGTTAGAGTTGGCATTCTGTTCTTGTGGCTGTCTTCTTTTTGGTTTGTTGAATGATTACTTTCTTGGTTGTTCTAGGGCGTGATTTCCGTCCTTGTATTGCTTCTTTTCTGTTATTATCCTTTGAAGGGCTGGATTCGTGGAAAGATATTGTGTGAATTTGGTTTTGTCGTGGAATACTTTGGTTTCTCCATCTATGGTAATTGAGAGTTTGGCCGGGTTTAGTAGCCTGGGCTGGCATTTGTGTTCTCTTAGTGTCTGTATAACATCTGTCCAGGCTCTTCTGGCTTTCATAGTCTCTGGTGAAACGTCTGGTGTAATTCTGATATGCCTTCCTTTATATGTTACTTGACCTTTCTCCCTTACTGCTTTTAATATTCTATCTTTATTTAGTGCATTTGTTGTTCTGATTATTATGTGTCGGGAGGAATTTCTTTTCTGGTCCAGTCTATTTGGAGTTCTGTAGGCTTCTTGTATGATCATGGGCATCTCTTTTTTTATGTTTGGGAAGTTTTCTTCTATTATTTTGTTGAAGATATTAGCTGGCCCTTTAAGTTGAAAATCTTCATTCTCATCAATTCCTATTATCCGTAGGTTTGGTCTTCTCATTTTGTCCTGGATTTCCTGGATGTTTTCAGTTAGGATCCTTTTGCATTTTGTATTTTCTTTGACTGTTGTGTCGATGTTCTCTATGGAATCTTCTGCACCTGAGTTTCTCTCTTCCATTTGTTGTATTCTGTTGCTGATGCTCGCATCTATGGTTCCAGATCTCTTTCCTAGGGTTTCTATCTCCAGCGTTGCCTCGCTTTGGGTTTTCTTTATTGTGTCTACTTCCCCTTTTAGTTCTAGTATGGTTTTGTTCATTTCCATCACCTGTTTGGATGTGTTTTCCTGTTTTTCTTTAATGATTTCTACCTGTTTGGCTGTGTTTTCCTGCTTTTCTTTAAGGGCCTGTAACTCTTTAGCAGTGCTCTCCTGTAATTCTTTAAGTGACTTATGAAAGTCCTTCTTGATGTCCTCTATCATCATCATGAGAAATGTTTTTAAATCTGGGTCTAGATTTTCGGTTGTGTTGGGGTGCCCAGGACTAGGTGGGGTGGGAGTGCTGCGTTCTGATGATGGTGAGTGGTCTTGATTTCTGTTAGTAGGATTCTTACGTTTGCCTTTCGCCATATGGTAATCTCTGAAGCTAGCTGTTTTAGTTGTCACTGTTAAGAGCTTGTTCTTCAGGTGACTCTGTTAGCCTCTATAAGGAGACCTGGAGGGTAGCACTCTCCTTAGTTTCAGTGGGCAGAGTATTCTCTGTAGGCAAGCTCTCTTCTTGCAGGGCAGGTACCCAGATATCTGGTGTTCGAACCAGACTCCTGGCAGAAGTTGTGTTCCACTCACTAGAGGTCTTAGGATCTCGTGTGGAATCCTGTGTGGGCCCTTGCGGGTGTCAGGCAACTCCGCTGGCAAGGTAGCCCGGGGCTCGAGTGGAGTGGAAGGGGTTTGTGCCCCAGCTCAAGCCCGGGTAGCCTGCTTCCCTATGTACCGCAGTCTCAGGTTCCGAGTGATTGGATTGGGGCAGGCGCTGTGTTCCACTCACCAGAGGTCTTAGGATCCCGTGGGGAGTCCCGTGTTGGCCCTTGCGGGTGTCAGGCGACTCCGCTGGCAAGGTAGCCTGGGGCTGGAGTGGAGTGGAAGGGGTTTGTGCCCCAGCTCAAGCCCGGGTAGCCAGCTTCCCTATGTACCGCAGTCTCAGGTTCCGCGCGATTGGATTGGGGCAGGCACTGTGTTCCACTCACCAGAGGTCTTAGGATCCCGTGGGGAGTCCCGTGTGGGCCCTTGCGGGTGTTGGGCAAGACTCTGCTGGCAAGGTAGCCCGGGGCTCGAGTCGAGCGGGAGGGACTTGTGCCCCAGATCAGGCCCGGGTAGCCTGCTTCCCTATGTACTGCAGTCTCAGGTTCCGTGCGATTGGATTGGGGCAGGCGCTGTGTTCCACTCACCAGAGGTCTTAGGATCCCGTGGGGAGTCCCGTGTGGGCCCTTGCGGGTGTTGGGCAAGACTCTGCTGGCAAGGTAGCTCGGGTCTCGAGTCGAGCGGAAGGGACTTGTGCCTATATCATCTTTATTATCCAACACAAAACATAGAACATTTATTTATACAGACTGGACACAAACATACATGAATTGAACACGAGAACAGATTGGTGCACCGGACATTAGACAAGACACAAAAGGGAACAGAGTACTCCTGCTATAAGGCCCAGAGAGAAATTTCTCTCTGCTTTTTGGGACATTTTCCTCCCTTATGATGCATTTTTTATTAACTGGGGCAATCCGCCTATTCCTTTTAATAAACCCTTTCTTTTCTCACACCTCATGTAGCTTCGGAGCTACGGCCTACCGTCTGATACCCAGCTCCTCACTGCTGAACCTAAGTGAACCAGTGCTCGGGTTTAACGCTGTCTCAGCTTAGCCCATACCTTCTCCGGTATGAATTTCCTTTATCTTTTATTTTATGGAGCTCCGAACCAGCAGCGTCTCTTCCAAAAATCCTTTGCCGTTTTTTTCAAGCCCCACGTTGGGCACCAATTGTTGTGTCTGGCCAGCAGACCACAACCTGGGTTTTAGCCTGGAAAGGCATTTTGGAAACCTGGAAGAGAAGAGGGGCTAGGTGGCGAGAAAAAAGAATGTAGCCAAGACAGTTACTCTGATCAAGGCTCCAATTTTATTGTTGTGACACTAGTTATGAAGGAAGGGGGAGGGGACCCGATTCCCACCAAATAATCTCTGGTCCAGTAGAAAGGTGCACGTGTGTGGCTCCGCAGGTTCCAGCAGTGGGCGTGACAAAACAAATGAGCAGGAAGCTCCACCCCTAAACAAGCAGGTTTCAGGCTGGGGGAGGAGAGACTACAATTAAAGATCTTCCCTGTATTGAATATCAAAAATAAGCTGATTTAATTTTCTCAGTATCACTACTCAGTCCTATGAGATTTTTTTTAAAAAATTAGGTGAAGCTTTAATCAGGAAGGTATTTATATATGTGACATTTATAATATATTATGATACATGAAATTGTTGCTAGCATAATATAAAAAGACAGAAATTAAATTGAAAAATAAGCATAGAAGTAAAAACAGTGATTGGTTAGGCATGGCTTATTATATTTTCTTTTTTCCTTATACTATTTATAATCAAAAGTGATTAAACTTATCTCACCTAAAATCTCCAAGAATAAGTCACTTATGAAACAAATTTAGGGACTATTTTAAGAAGATCTTATCTGAAGAGCAAAATATGTAATAACCACTCTTAGTAATTGTTATTTGAATGAAAGTAAATGACACATTATAGTTAAATTCTGTCAGAATTAATATTTTCCAACTTGTAATTGAAATGTACCTATGTATTAATAGTCATAATCTTCAATATATATTGCTGTTACTTACTTTTGAAATCATATTGCCTGTGATATCTCAACTATGCAGGGCACAGTGGTGCATAAATTTTATACAAGCACTTGGGAGGCAGAAGCAGGTAGGTCTTGTGAGTTAAGAGGTCAGATCAATCTACATGATGAATTGCAGGATATATCGGTGTTAGGAAAAAGACAACAAAGAAAAAAGCACAATTAATATTGTAAAATTTTGAGGGTTTTTAAAAATCTTCTATTTTGTAAGATTTTTTTGAGGTGGTGCATGGTGCAATGAGAAAAACTTTCAACTCTAAAATTAACACTATTAATCTTTTTTTTTTGATTTCTTATTGTCTTATATGTTTTCATAGTAGTTTAGTTTATTTTTCACAATTTCTGAGATGCAGAGAGAATGTCTTTAAACTTTTCTCTATTTTCAGTTGGTTTTAACATTTTCTCTTGAGTAACTAAACATAATTTGGGATGACTCAGGGAGAAGGAGTGAGTGGTGACTATAGTACAGGGTGTGTATGATGTTGCCTTTCCCTTCAGTGTCTTGAGTCACACCTTTCCTGACAAACTCATCTTTGTATTTGAGGAAAGGCCCTTATTTATCAGCCTTGTTGATTGTTATGTGGTTGTGGTGGAGTGGACTAACTCATTCCTTAAAACAATGTGTTTTTTATGTTGCGAGGGCTCCTCTTATTTCCTGTAGGTTTATGGTTTATGAAGGAGAATGAGCTAGCCTGCAAAATAGGCTATTTAATCTTCATTTGTTAAAGTTGTGGGTGCTGTGATCCTGTGATTCAGATGATATAAAGTTAAATTTCTGCTAGATTTGTCTTCTACAATTGTTCTATTTTTAAGTCACAAATAAGGTTTTATGACTTAACTAGTAAGCATGATGAATAGAAAAAACAATTCAGCATGTAATGACATTATTTATATTATTTATTTATTTATTATGTTTACTTCCAATTTCTTACAGTAATTTCAGGAATATTAAAGGATAATCATACAAAAACTTTAAACAACAATAAAACTCATGAGGTGGAAGTACATGTGTTTTAATTAGATTCATCATGTTTAATACATGTCCTTTAAACACATATAAATTAATTTATTCTTTAAACAAAGAAAGACTAAATTTTGTCCATTAGTAAATGTAAATGGTAGCTAGATGTGTATTTGACTACAGACCATAATTGTTTTCCTTCAGAATAGCCTCATTTTATTTGGATAATTATTTTTTAAATGGTTATAGAAATCCCAAAGGCTTTGGATTTAAAAACTACTATGAGCATTTTTTTTCTATTTAGTCAAGGGTTTGAATATTTTGGGCTGATGTTTTCATTACAACATCACTGATCTGATCTTACTTACAGAAATTATTACTTACAAAAATTGTTTACATTAGATCTTAGGTCTGAAACCAAGAGCTATTCATCTGTTGCCTAATAAATGAACGTTACTCACTTCTCAGAATTCGGAGAATATGATGTTTGATAAGACTTTTGAAAACAGAATTCATACCCTTTGATAGGAGAGAAATACAGTGTCCTAATCACGGGCATCATGTGTATAGGGTACATCGAACAGAATGACTATGAAAAGATACTTTTGAAGGTAGTTTTCTGCCTTCTGAAAAGAAGCACCACTGGTAACCAATGTAGTTAGTAAATTTCAGAGTGCCATGGAGGAAGTGCAGTACTATTAGCCTGCAGAATCTAGATATTAAAGTTAGCCTCCTGGACACTCTTGGGGAGAATAGAAAGCATACAAAGGAAAATTATGTGACACTTGCTATTTGAGTTCAACAATATAAAATGGGAAAACAGCAAAAGGTCTAACAGAAACCATGTTTCAAGAAAGTAAAATGTGAATACTATGCAATGAACACATTGGAAATTCAAACAGCCTAATGGTAAGGTCAGAAGCAGTGTTGAGACTCATTTAGAAGAATGCCCTAAAAACAGAGTGCAATTTACACACCCAATAATGAGAATGTGATTCATGAGCATTCCTAGGTTCTTATGAATTTAGATAAGGAATGAATGACTCGTACAAGGCCCTCAGGTTCAGTAGGGGAAAGGGTTAAAAAAGTGGTGGTTATAGAAATCCCAAAGGCTTTGAATTTTAAAACTACTATGAGTACATTTTGTTTTATTTAGTTAAGGGTTTGAATATATTGGACACATTTTTTTCATTACAACACCATTAATGTGATTAGTATTATAAAATATTTCTTACAGAAATTATTTACATTATACCTCCCCTCTTGTGCCAGTAACCCCCTGCTAATAGCTGTGCTTGCCATGTCATTGTCTATATGCACTATTGTACAGAAAACACATTCTGCTTTAATTCATGCACAGGCAGTGACAGTCAGAAGTATGGCTTGGAGCTATATAATAACAAAAGGGGAAATCTTACATTATAGAAATAAGTCATGCTATGATTTAGAGAAGTAGGGTGATATAATTGCTTCTTAACTGTTTCTTTAATTACTGAGTATACAAAGTTCGGAGCTGAGATGGAAGGAAGGACCATCCAGAGACTGCCCCACCTGGGGATCCATCCCATATACAACTATCAAACCCAGACACTATTGCATATGCCAGAAAGATTTTGCTGACAGGACCCTGATATAGCTGTCTCTTGTTAGGCTATGCCAATGCCTGGCAAACACAGAAGTGGATGCTCACAGTCATCTAATAGATGGAACACAGGGTACCAGTGAAGGAGCTAGAGAAAGTACCCAAGGAGCTAAAGGGGTCTGCAACCCTATAGGAGGAACAATAATATGAACTAATCAGTACCCCCCAGATCTGTGTCTCTAGTTGCATATGTAGCAGAGGATGGCCTGTCAGCCACTAATGGGAGAAGAGGCTTTTGGTCTTGCGAAGATCATATACCCCAGTACAGGGGAATGACAGGGCCAGGAAATAGGAGTGGGGGGGGTTGGGGAGCAGGGCGGGGAGAGGGTATAGGGGGCTTTAGGGATAGCATTTGAAATGTAAATGAAGAAAATATCTAATAAGAAAAGAGAAAAAAAGAAAAGAAATTTCACCCATTAAAAAAAGAAAAAAAAATATTCTTACATTATAGAAATGTCATGCAATGATTTAGAGAAGTAGAGTGATATAATTGCTTCTTAACTGTTTCTTTAATTATTGAGTATACCTCTTTCTTAGGTATTTTAATTTTTAAATTTTGAATTAAGTGTTACTTAAGAATTATTAATTTATAATTGTAAATGAATGTTTTACTTAACCTTTATGTTCTCATTATGTATAAAAGTAATAATTTGATCACTAAAATATTCATTAAAATGAACTATTAGCAATGAATATTTAAAGTAAGATTCAGGAGAAAATAACGGTTTACTTGACAAAAAATGTTATGGCTTTGGATGAGGCTAGGTTGGTAGAGTGCTTGCCAAGTACACATAGAACCCTGGGTTTGATCCTTAATACAGTTTATACTGGGCAAAGTAGGGCATACCTGTCATCCTAGCACTCAGGAAGTAGAAGCAGAAAGGTTAGAAGTTCAATGTTATCCTCATAACTTAGTGTTCAAGGTCAACCAAGGCTACAAAAGGTACTCTATCAACACACCAACTAAACAAATAAATAAGATCATTCCAAATGTCAAAGAGATATTTCAGCAAATAGAATATATGTGTAATGTATCTAAGGAATCTTCATTCTTTTGTCTTTAGCATTTAGTAACATATGACCATCTTAATGTAGCTTGTAAAGTATCAGAAATGTAGTGAGAGTTTTGGTTTCTTAAAAAACTCAGTTATGTTACATGAATATGCTTTTGTTTTAATCTCAGGTATAGGATAAGAGGCTGCTTCATAGCAGGTGATTGTAATTTGCCCCATGCACTTGAATAGGTATGATCTTTGCCAGCTACGTAGAGTTTAATCCTGGGAAATCTGGAGAGGGTATAAATGGGAGAGCCCCAAGAGAGTCTGTGGCAGTTGCTGTTGGTCCATGCTGCTGTATTTGTTGTTGCATTTGCTGTTGCTGGATTGCTGGTTTATTGGTGCACTGGCTTGCTGAATTGATAGATATTCTGACAACATAGATTGGACTTGCCCTTAGAAATTCAATGCCCCTTATCTTAGTCAGGGTTTTTATTCCTGCACAAACATCATGAACAAGAAGCAAGTTGGGGAAGTATTCGGCTTATATTTCCATACTGCTGTTGATCACCAAAGGATGCAGGACTGGAACTCAAGCAGGTTAGAAAGCAGGAGCTGATGCACAAGCCTTGGAGGGATGTTCTTTACTGGTTTGCTTCCCCTGGCTTGCTCAGCCTGCTTTCTTATAGAACCCAAGACTACCAGCCCAGAGATGGTCCCACCCATAGGGGGCCTTTCCCCCTTGATCACTAATTGAGAAAATAAATGCCTTACAGCTGGATCTCATGGAGGCATCTCTCCAACTGAAGCTCCTTTCTCTGTGATAACTCCAGCCTGTGTCAAGTTGACACCCAGAACCCACCAGTACACCCCTAATCAGCAGGAAGTAGCCTAAAAAAGTCTATATCCCCTTTCTCTCTAGTCTTCTTTCTCTCCTATTTAGTGTTGGATGTTTAGAAGGCCTTGGGGTAGAAATAAGAGTTAGAAAGTAGGTAGAAATATAAGAACCTAATAAAACAAATAAAATAGTAAAAACAAACAAACAAAAAACCAAAACCATGCCAACGTACAAATACACTTGTGTGTGTTTAGAGTTAGTGATAATTTTTTATTTGCCTTCAACCTATAATACACAACTATAATTCATTCCTAAAAGGTTTTACTGTTTTTTTAACTTTCCTTGATTTATCTACCTACCAACCTATCATTTATTTTCCTGCTTATCTCCCTACATAATCAACACACAGAAATTATAAATATGATGTAGCATATGATGTTATGTCATGTCATGTGCTTTTTGCATAATGCTCAAATACAAATAAGCGTACCTATTTCTTCAAACATGTCTTTATAATGATTTTTAAATTTTTTTGAAATATCTATCTCATTTTTGCTGTCATACTCACCCTAGTTTATAACAGAAAACCAGAAGTCACATGTTAAGTATATACTCCCACTGCCTTACACTCCTATCCCTTTTCTGCTTCCAACTGCAACTCAGTATCCACTGAAAAATTTTCTTCCATCCCTCCTTCCTCATTCTTTTGAGCCTCTAATAATCTCTATTATACTTTCTATGTGGTAGACTTTTTCAATTTCCACATATGAGGAGAGATTGTAGAATCCATGTTTCATGTCTCATTTGATATAATTGACTTTGGTTCTATATTTTATCAAAATGGATGAAATTTTTCTTTTATAATAGTGGGATAGCATTTACTTCTTTTTATACAACATATTTTTGATACTTTAGCATTTCTACTTGTTTTTTATGACTAACAGTGCAATCAATTTGAGGCATGTAGACTTGTCTTGAACATAATGATTTAATTTCATTTTATATACCCAATTAGTGGGATTGCTAGATTGCAATTCTATTTTTAATTTCTTGAAGAATCCTCATAGAATTTTCTATGGTATCTTCATTAATTTATATTCCAATCAAAACTAGATATTTCCCTCTGTTCATATCCCTGCCAGCAGTAGCCCTTCTTCATATAACAACCATTTCCTTTTATTCTCATTACTTTCTTCAACTCTTTCCATGTTTTTCCTCTTCTTCAATTCCTGAATTCCTATTCCTTAATTATTATTATTATTACATATATGTGAATAAATATATAAATATAATCTGCTGAGTTCATTCAGTATTGCCTGTATACACAGGACTTCATGACTGACTACTGGGTATTGGATAATCAGTTGGGGGACTCCTTCCTGGTGAAGACTACTCTTGCTTTCAGTGCTCCTTAGTTGTCTCTAGTTCTTTGTCTACAGGTAGAGATCTTTGAGATTTCCCCCTTTAATGTTAGCAATATTTATGGATTTTTTTCCTTGTTAAGGTTTCGTTTAGGTTTCATATTTGTGAGGTATCATGAGTGAAGCTTTCCTGTCATTTTGAAGAGACAATCTTATAAGTCTTATAGAAGATCTTGTGGTCCTCCGGCTTTTAGATCTTTTTTTTTCCCACCTCCTCCTTGGTGTCCCATGAGGCTTAGGTTTAGGAGCTGTGTTGTAGATACATCCACTGGGCTTGGGTACCCAACACATATTAATTTTTTGCATTTTGACAAATCATGGAGCCACACCCCCTAGTCATGCCTAAACTGTTCACTGGAGAAAAAAATATGCAAATATATGAGCTCATGAAGGGATTCTCATCCAAACCACCACAATATGTATAGGTTATGTGCATATTCTTGTTACACATGCATATAAAAGTCAGAATACAACCTTGGTATTTGCTGATGTTCCTCAGAAGCTATCTACCTTGTCTTGAGATAGGATCTCTAATTGGCATGAAACCATTGGTAGGCTAGATCCCAGAGCGCCTCATATCCCTATAGACCCACCAGTGGGATTTCAGACACACTACACAACACTTGATTGACTCAGACAGCTCAGTCAGTCAACAAGTTCTCCAGCACAGGAGTGAGGATTAAAAAGAAAAAAAAAAAAGACAATTAGACAACATTGTAGCATGACCCCAGCCAGTTCTGAGGCTGAGGCATATTTAATTTTTCCCAATCCACTTTTATACCATTTTAATTATATGCAAGTATTAATGGCAAGTGGTACAATGAAGAACAAGCAAGACAATAAACACAGATTGTCAAGGAACAATCAAGACAATAAACAAAGCCCCATGATCACTCATGTGGCCACTGTTTCCAAGGGCTTATCAGGATGATCAAGATATCTGAGCCTACTTCTCCATCATAGCCCAAAGTCATATTCATGCCTGAAGCCTACTTCTTTGTTCCACCCTAAAATCAAATTCTTGCCTGAACTTACTTCCTTGTCATGGCCTAATGTCATTTCCTTGTCCTTGGCCAATGTCAGATTCCTGCCAAGTGGGGGGTGGGGGGGGTGGCAAGGTTCTCCATACTTGATATTTCAATTGACTGTTGAGGTTCAAACCTAGGTCCTCATGCTTATGTAGAAAGTATTTTACTGAATACAGCCCCAATAATATAATTTTAAATGTGGAACTTCAAGCTATTTGCAAACCTATAAGCTTAGTTCTAGTCCCAGGACCTTTCCCAGTAAGTCGTATTCTCTGCTTGTTATCCATCATTTCTTCTCAATGTGTCCCCCATTAGTGATCACCACACCAACAGAAATAGCTCCAGATAGGTGGCCTTCAAATCTACTTTCTTTGTTTTGACTGAGGAGATACTTCATCCGTTTTCTATCCTTCCCTCTGCCTGCCATACCACCAAGCTTAGCTCCAGATCCATGATTTCAGAGATATCTTTCCCTGGTTCAATTAAACACCTCATCCACCAGTTCTTCCTTCTTTATCTCAGGTTACATATCTCCTGGACTAACCCAGTCTATTAGATTAGACAAATAACCAAAGAAAGAAATCCCTATGGCTAGGTCAAGTAACCAAAACAAAACAAAGACAGAAACAACAACTATCATGAATGGTCAAGGCATCCTGTCTCCCATCAAACCCACTAGTCTTATAGAAGGGTTCTCTACTGAGACCTACATAAATAAACTTCAGGACACAGAATTTACAGAATAATTATAAACTTTATCAAGTAATTTAAAGAAGACCTAAGAAAACATTTCATCAATTGAACCCCAAAGAATTATAATAAATGTATTAGTGATGTCCAAGAAAATACAAATAACCAGCTGAACAAAATGTTGATGAGAATTTAGAATTTGAAGACCAAACTCAACAAAGAGAGAAAGATTGTGGGAACACAAGATAAAATGAAGATGAAATTGAAAGACTCATTTAAGTAGAAACAAAATGAAGCAAACAGACGATAACAATACTCAGAGATAAAGTAAACTATCTAGACAAAATAAACAAAGAATATGAAAAACTTAAAGAGCAGAGGAAAAAAAATTAAGGAAATGTGTGGTACTGGTGAAAAGACAAAATATTCAAATTATAGTCATGTATGAGGGAGAAGAATCCCAAATTAATGGCACAGACCAGATCTGTTCTGGATTATTTTATGTCAACTTGATATAAATTAAAATCATCTGAGAGGAGAGGCCTCAATTAGAAAATGCCTCCAAAAACTGAGTGTAGGCAAGCCTTGAGGGCATTTTCTTCATTAGAGACTGATATGGGGGGGGCAGCCCATTGTGAGTGGTGCCATCTCTGTGCTGATGGTCCTGGGTTCTATTAAAAAAAAAAAAAACAGGATGAGCAAGCCATTAGAAGCTAGTAAGCAGCACTCCTCTCTGATCTCTGCATCAGCTTCTCCCTCTAGGTTCCTGTCTTCACTTTCTATTCTGACTTCTTTCAATGATGATGATTTGAAAATCTAAGCCAAATAATCCATTTTCTTCCAGAGTTGCTTTGGTCATAGTGTTTGATCACAGCAATGGTAACTCTTAAGGAGGAAAGGATCATTAACCAGATTAGAGAAGAAATCTTTCCCAAACTAAGACACACCCATACAGATAGAGAACACTAAATAGACAAGACCAGAAAAAAAAAAAAGTACATCATAGCTGGGCGTGGTGGTGTATGCCTTTAATCCCAGCATACCATATTTAAAACAGTGATTATACATAATAAAGGAAGTGTAATGAAGCCTTGAGAGAAAAAACTCAAGTCACATAATAAAGGAATATTCATTAGAATAAGAACTGATTTATTATGGAAAATTTGAAAGCCAGAAGAGTCTGGAGCAAAAAATTTCAAGTTCTAGAGACTGTGATTGCCAAAATAACTGCAAAATTGTCATAATTGAAGAAAACTTTCCATGTTACACATGGCATAAAAGATCAATATCTTATAACAGTAGCTTCAACAAACAACCACAAAAACAGAATACTGGAAGCAATACTTTGAATTGAAAATAAGAATAAGCCAAACCAAGTGAATCTTGAAAGAAAACAAAGCTATAATTGAAAGAAGTACAAAACAGAACAAAGAACATAAATTTGAAAAAAAATTATCAAAATGATTATACATGTTTCAACATTATTTCTAAATATTAATGGCCTCAACTTTTCAATAAAAATTACAGGCTAGCTAAATGGATTAAAAAAGAAAACCCATCCAATTACTGTCTATAAGAAACTCCCCCATCTTAAAGTGAAAGAAAGGAAAAAATTATTCTAAGCAAATGTGATTAAGAGGTAAGCTGAAATTGCCCTCCTATAAACTTCAAACTACAAATAATTGAAAGGGACAAAGAAGGTCACTTCATTATAAACGAGATTGTTTAATCAGGAAAATATCATGATTCTAACATACACCAAATTATAGTAACTCAGTTTTATAAAAAGAATTTTAATAAAAGTAAATATAAAGATTAACACAAATCCTACAATTGTAGGGGATTTTTAGAACTCCACTTTCTCCAATAGGTAGGTCATCTGAACAGAAAGTAAACAGAGAAAACTCAGAATTAAATGACGTCTTACATCAAGTGAACCTAACATACATCTACAGAATATTTCACCCAAACATCAGAGAGTATGCCTTTACTTAACAGTACACAGAGACTTCTCAACTATAGGCTACATGCTGCATCACATAACAAATCTTAGTTAAATACAGAAAAAAATGGAATAATTCCATGTATCCTATCTGACAATTATGCAGTAAACCTAAAGCGAACAGCCAGCAAAACTCCAGTAAGCGTATACACTCATGGAGATTAAACAGCTCATTGCTGAATGATGAATTGGTTAAAGAAGAAATCAATAAAGAAAGGAAATATTCCTGGAACTAATTGAAAATTAAAGTAATACAACAAAACAAAAGTTTAATGATGTATTTAAAGTAGTTCAAAAAGGGGAGTTCCTAGTCACAAGTATCTATATTAAAAGGTCTGAAAGGTCACAAACTTAGTGATACAAAAAAATAATTTTGAAAAAACAAGAACAAACAAATTCAAACTGTATAGGCGGCCAATTATAAATAATAACAGGGCAGAAATTAATGAAATAGAAACAAATAATAACATAAATAATCAATAAATTGTAGATTTGGCTTTTTAAGATGATAAGTAAAATTGACAGACAGTTGGGTTAACTAACCAAAAGAAAGAAATAAAGAAAGAGATGACTCAAATGAGCAGGAAAGAATTACAAGAGACAGAAAAAGAAACACAGAATAATACAAAGGAAAATCTTTAAGAACTGTATGCCATTAAGTTGAAAAATCTAAATGTACATGAATTTCTTGATTCATCCAATCTATTAAAGATAAACCAAAAAGAGAACAACAATCTAAATAGACCTGTAATGCAGGAAGAGATTCAAAATGTAATAAAAGCCGTCTAACTAAAAAAAGGCCAGGCTCAGATGGACTTCCAGCAGAATTCTACCATACTTTTTTTTTTTTTTTTTTTTTTTTTTTTGATGTAAAAGCATGAGGTAGTTTAATGAGCTCCGGGCCGACACATATCTCCCACAGGAGACAGAGGTGTCGACCACATGGTGGAGCCATAATTTTAAAAAAGAACCAATCCATTTTAAACAAGTAAAAAGAAAAGAATAAGAGAAACAAAATGAAACCAAAGGATTACTCGCAAACCCATCCTGTGAAACCACTATTATTGAAATACCCAAACCAGGTAGATACCTAAAAACAAAACTACAGACCAATATCCCCAATAAACATAAATGCAAAATCCCTCAATAAAGTACTACTAACTTTAATACAGGTACAAATTAAGAAGATCATACAATATGATCAAGGTCATGATATACCAGAAATAGAAGGTTGGTCATACATACATAAATCAAAAATATAATAAATTATAAAAATTGACTTAAAGAAAAAATCATATGATCACCTCAACACATGAGGAAAGAACTTTGACAATATTTAACATGCTTTTATGGTAAAGGTCGTAGAGAGAGTAGAACTGGAGGGAAACTATTTCAACATAATAAAAGTTGTATATAACAAACCCACAGTCTATATTATCCTAAATTGAAAAAAAAAACAAACAAACAAACTGGAAGCAATCCTAATAAAATCATGAATAATCCTTGAATGACGTCTTAGGGTTTTTATTACTGTGAAGAAATACTATGATCATGGCAACTCTTATAAGGAAAACATTTAATTGGGGATGGCTTACAGTTTAGAGGTTTAGTCCATTATCATCATGGTGGGAAGAATTGTAGCACTCAGGCAGATATAATGCTGAAGAGGTAGCTGAGAGTTCTCCACCTGGATTTGTGGACAGCAGGAAGAGAGAGCAACAGTGGGCCTGGCTTGAGCTTTTGAAAGCCTCAGCGTTCACCCCTAGGGCATACTTCCTCTAAGGCGTCTATACCTACTCTAACAAGGCCACACCTTCTAATAATGCCACTTCCTGTGGGTTTAGTACCTTTTAGCCATTTTCATTCAAACCATCACAGTGAAATGATCTGCAAATACCTGTTAGGTACATTTAAAAAAAAATAATATCAGCTCTAGCATTTCTCTGTTGAATTTTTGTCTGAATAACTTGGTGAAAATGGCATGTTGAAGTCTCCCACTACAAAGTCTTGAGGGTAAACCTGTGACCCACCTTTTGAAAAATGTGGAATATTGAAATCTCCCACTACCATTGTGTGAGGATCAATATGTAATTAAACCTATAGTAGTGTTCAGTTTTTGCTCTTGTCTTCACTTGTTATTTACTGTAGCCTGCCTCTGAGGACCACAGGTCCTGGCCAAGGGAGGTAAATTAGTAGACAGGTGTGAAACAGAAGCAGATAGTTCCTGTGGCTAAAAGTAAGGCATCCCCCCAACTCTAAATAGGATCCAGACAGAGTGTTATCACACCCTCTGAATCTTCCATTTGATTTCAGATCTGAGATTTGAGCTATTTTTTCCTTTTTTTTTTTTTTTTTTTTTTTTGGTAAAATGACAGAAAAGACAGTAGGGTATTCCTCAATGTCAAAGATGGGTTGTGATGTTGAGAGGCCTCTTTGTTTTCTTGTTGAGAGAGAGAGAGAGAGAGAGAGGGAGAGAGAGACAGAGACAGAGACAGAGACAGAGACAGAGACAGAGACAGAGACAGAGGAGAAAGAAGATCCTTAGCTACATTGCCTCTTGCTACACATACTTAGTCTTTATTTACCTGAATACCCAAATTGTTAATTTGTTAATGGTGGAAGATTTTAAAAATGTAACTTTACTGTCACATAGATGTGATGATGAATCAAATTGTCCCACATTGTTACATTTAAAAAGTACAACTTAAAAAAACATTTTTTTTATATTGAGACAGGGTTTCTCTGTGTAGCTCTGGCCTCCTGTAACTCATTCTGTAGCTCAGACTGGCCTCAAACTCAGAGATCTGCCTGCCTCTAAAAAGTACAACTTTTTTGGGGGGGGCGGTATTTTTTTTAATTAGGTATTGTTTTCATTTACATTTCAAATGCTATTCCAAAAGGAACAAGTATAACATAAGACAAAGATTTTCAAATATGCATTATGGTATATAGCTATGAAATATAGAAATTAGAAAGTGGAATCTTGCAATCATAATCCTAGATAGTAGAATTATTAGTATTTTGGACTTATTACTACTTCTTCCATTATACTTTTATAATATAGATTATTTTATTCATAAGTCAAAAGATTTTGAAAAACATACAGATCTATAAGTAAATTTCTTCGTATATATATATATATACACACATATAAAATTAAGATTGCTTTTGGTTACAGAAGTCATCAGAAATCATTCAATTGGGACCATTCATTGAACCAACTGACTCCATATATATATATATATATATATATATATATATATATATGTATATATATATATATGTGTGTGTGTGTGTCTGTGTGTAATAAATAATACATGTTTTTTTCTTACCTTGTTAAATGATAGAGATTTTAGGGAAATCTTTTTAAAGATCTGAAAATTGATCCTTTGAAGAAGTTCACAGGCAAATTTGTCCCGATATCATATAGTTAATATTTATCCTGGACTATGTATGTGTCTTGTCAGTACATATTCAGTGATTTTGGATCATGTCTTTTTTGTTCTTAAATAATAGTGACTGTTTTTATACATGTAAGCCTTCCTCTGCATGTTTCTTATGCAGTACAGTATTTTTTCTTTCTCCTTGAGAAATTAAAAGAAAGATTGCTTTTGGTTACAGCAGTCATCAGAAATCATTCAATTGGGACCATTCATTGAACCAACTGACTCCATTATCCAAGTAAATTTCTTAGGTATAAGCCAAAGAAGTATATAAAGTTAAATTTGCCAAGAGCTATAAGGTATTTTCTATGCCTTACCTATTAGAATACTTTGGATAGTACCCTTACACTATAATACAACAGTGCTTAGGAACCTAAGATTCTTCAATTTTTTCATAAATTTTATTATTCCTTAATATTTTATATGCTTAATACTAAATTATACTAAAATTTTCATACTACAATTTTGTTTTATATTACAATAACTATGTATACACATGAAAAATTTGGTTAATTGACTTGGCCGGTTTTCCTTTGAGGACTGTGTATGAAGAAATATTTTGCAAAGAAAGTAAAAGTTGTTCACCTAAAGCGATATAAAAGGACAAGATTCCTAGAAATAATTTAAAGATATAGCTAATAATATGCTCAGTGATCAATGTATTAAGAATTTAAGAACTGCTGATAATGTAAGAACAGATTGATCACAAAAGAACTATATTCTTCTCTACTCTAAATACAACTGGTCATGAACAATTTTCTGTGGTCATTAATTTGAAAATGTGCATTTATAGAGAAGATGACCTCCAGGAGATGATGAGATTTTGGGGCTTATAGGTTTGGGTAGTTCATTGATAAGTCTGAAGTACTAGCAGAAAGTAAGCAAAGTTTACAAGGAAACAAAGCATTGAAATAATGAAACTGACTTGTAAATTCTTTTGAGGAATTTACAGGGGAGGGAGAAATGTGAACCAAAGGTAAATATGGAATTGAACTTCAAGATCATTGGTCAGCAAAGGCTTCCTGAGAATCTATTTGAGTTACCCTTCCTGGGAATTTTAGCAGTGAGGGATATGGTGCCTGAAATGGCTATTTACTGTGGTGAGAAAAGACTTCCAATGAAGGGACAGGGACACTAGTTCAGCCACAAAACCTTACACCCACAATTTCTCCTGGCAATAAGATGTACAGGGTAAAGATGGAGCAGAAATGGAAGAAATGGCCAACTAATGACCAGCCCAGCTTAAGACCCATGCCATGAGAGAGAGCCCATTTCTGATACTATTAATGATATTCTGATATACTTTTAGAAAAGCTCAATGCATTGCTATCATCTGTGAGGTTTCATCCAGTAATTGATGGAAACAGGTGTGAAGACCCGCAATCTAACATTGGGTGAAGCTTGAGGGATTTTGGGAAAAAAGGGGGAGGATAGATAGAAGAAGCCAGAGAGGTCAAGGACACTACAAGAAAACATACAGACTCAACTAACCTGGGACTATAGGGGCCGCAGGGACTGAACCACCAATCAGAAAGCATACATGGGACAGAACTAAGCCCTTGGCACATATGTAATAGTTGTGCAGCTGGGTCTTCATAACAGTGGGAACAGGAGTTGTATCTGACTCTGTTGCCTGCCTTTGGATCCTTTCTCATAATTGGCCCGCCTTGTCTAATCATGCTGAGAGAGGATGCACCCATTCCTACTGCAACGTGATGTGCTGGGCCAAGTTGATATCCATAGGAGACCTCCCTTTTTTGAGCCTTTTTCTGAGTAGAGGGGCTAGATGGGAGGATGGTGTGGGTGTGGGTGAGAGGGAGGTCTGAGAAGAGAGGAGGGAGGAGAGCATGTAATTGGGATGTAAAGTAAATAAATTAATAAGAAAATATAACAGCCTCCTGAGGTGAAGGGGTGAGACATGCAGAAGCCCTACCCACCATATGTCCCACCATGATGTGAAAGTATGGGGTGGAGATATGGGAGAGAAAGAGAAGCTGAACACTATGAAGAGAGGTGGATCTGCAGACTCACATGTATACTGATGTGAGTCACCTATGATGTTATTTGAGGCTATGGTGATATCTTAGTCAGGGTTTCTATTCCTGCACAAACATCATGACCAAGAATGAAATTGAGGAGGAAACGGTCTATTCAGCTTACACTTCCATACTACTGTTCATCACCAAAGGAAGACAGGATTGGAACTCAAGCAGGTCAGGGAGCAGGAGCTGATGCAGAGGCCATGGAGGGATGTTCTTTACTGGCTTGCTTCCCGTGGCTTGCTCAGCCTGCTCTCTTACAGAACCAAGACTACCAGCCCAGAGATGGTCCCACCCACAAGGGGCCTTTCCCCCTTGATCACTAATTGAGAAAATGCCTTACAGTTGTATCTCATGGAGGCATTTCCTCAACTGAAACTCCTTTCTCTGTGATAACTCCAGCTGTGTCAAGTTGACACAAAACTAGCCAGTACTAGCTGGTGAAGTTCCAGCCTGAAGTCTCAGTCCATTGACATTCAGCCCAAGGGGTCTGTGTTGAAGTCCATGGCCCATATTATCACCAAAGGCCATGTGGATATACCTTGTCTGTGCTGCTGCCTGGGATTATGTTAATATTCAAGGGCTGAGCCAAGCTATCCCCAGTCTTCACTGGCTATAACACTCAGGAGACCAGGCACTGAAACTTGCCCAAGCAACACAGTAGAGCTGGCATTCCTGGCAGTGAGCTGACCCTGCTCCTGTTGCTGTGTAGTGACATTGGCAAGGGAGAAATGCCTTCCTCCCTCCCTCTCCTCTTGATACCTGTAGCTGGCCCAAGGGTCATGAAAGTAGGAGAGCGGCCCCTCTCTTTCCCAGTTGTGGCATTCAGTGACCTAGCCAAGACAGCTCTGAAGAGCTCTCCCTGGTGGTGAGTGTTAAGGGAGACCTAATGATATAATCAACTCAGCTACCACCCAGCCCAGACCCCAGGGTGATGAGTTAGATCATTCCAAAATCTCCATCTATGAATTCCTGGAGTATATGAAGTAGCAAGTCTTGCAGATTCAATGTTTGCTATATACAGCAGAACAAAGAGACATATTTAAGTGACCTTTGTAGGAACAGCCTCTCTAGGGGAGCAGTCTTCAGGATGAAAATACTGGGGGAAGAGAAAGTTAAATCGAGTATTTTCTGCCATGTTAACTGCATGGCAGAGGAAGGCCTTGCCACTCTTGTGAGTCTGAGATCTTTGACATGTTATGGTCATGTCAACAACACATATTCACTCAGGACTTTGCTTGATAGCTACAGAATGCTTTTGGATTCTTTATATATTTTGAATATTAAGATTTTACTAGGTATCCAGTTTGAAAACATTTTCTCACATTCTGTAGGTTGTTTCTTCATTCTGTTGCTTGTTTTCTTTACTATGTAGAACCTTTAGCTTTGATACAATCCTATATGATTCTCCCTCTCGCTGCCTATGGTTTTGGGCTGGTATCTACAAAGATGCTATATAGACTAATATGAACCTTTCTTCCTATATTTCCTACTAAACTATTTTTAAATGTTTTACAGTTTTAGGTTCTATGGTTTAAATCCACTTTAGGTTGACCTTTGTGTATGGTTGCAGGATACTTAATCGATTGCACTGTGAATCCTGAGAGTGTATAATTTACTGAAAAGAAACTTTTTCTAGTTGAGGTGTGGCTCAGCCCTTAGCACATACCTTTAATTTCCCTGGCTGGGATACAGTCATGACCTTAATACACATCTTTAATCCAGACAATGACGGTAAAATTAGTTTGTAGAAGGAAGCACCCATGTTTGAAAGCAATATTTGAATGACAGTCAAATTAGATGAATTAGAGGAAGATTTGACAGCATAGACTATACCCAACTCTCACAGGAAGAGAAAGAAAAGAGGAGCTACTTAAGGAGCAGAGCAGAGAAAGAGAAAGAAAAGGAGAGAAGAGAGGCAGTTTTCCTGGGATGGTTGTACAGAGACAGATTCCAGAGAGAGAACAAACTAGACAGAGGAGAGGACAGAACACGCCCGAGAATGCAAATGAGCCAGAAGATTAGGACATATTGCCAAAGTTAGGTTGAGGCCAAATAGAACAAAAGTCAGAAACTGAGAGAGAAGCCAGACTGAGTCAGTCAGCTTGGAAAGGAGATAGAACCAGGACAGCTGAGTCGACCAGCCAGCCAGAGTTCAGAACGTAGAAGAAAAGGTGAGCTTATTCAGCAGTACATCTCAGAGATAGAAACCCTTCTAGGCCTAGATTACATTGTACAGAGGCTCGAAGCTTCCAGGACTAGGCCAAGGTTAGCAGAATGAGGCAGTAAGCCTGGGAGATAAAATTTACTACAGGCAAATAAAAGATACATGTACAGTGTGTGGTATAAGATAAGGTTCTACTTTCATTATTCTGCATTGTGACTGTTCAGTATTCTTGATTACATGGTTTTAAAAAATTGTCTTAGTAAGAATAAAAACAATAGGTTCATCATGACATTTTCATAAATATATATTTCTCTTTGCTCTCTGTTTCTACTCTCAAAAGTAGCCCCCCTTTTCACATGTAAGAAAAGATATATTTTGTTTCTCTTAATCTCTGCTATTCTCTCTGCTCTACTTCTCTTGTCTTTGTGTCCTTTACTCCCCTTTCATAGCTTCCTTTCTATGTCAGTGTTCTAAACACACACATTCTTTCCCCCAAAGCTACTGGAGTCTTTTTTTTTTTTTTTTGAGACCAGATCTGTGTTATTTATCATTTCTCTTTCTGCTTAGTCTTGCTTTGACTACTCCCAGTCTTTTTGCTTCCATATGAGTTTTAGAATTTATTTTTCTAGTTTTTGGAAGAATGCCATTGGAAAGTTGATGGGAATTGTGTTACTGCAATAGACTGATTTTAGAAATACAGAAAATTTCACCATGTTAATTTTTCAGTGCATGCATAAGAGTTGTTTTTCTATCTTTTATACTTCTGCAGTTTGGTTAGTGATTTAAACTTTTGATTTCATAAATCTTTCAACCCCCTTGGTTTGTTATTTTTTGAAGTTATTGTATGAGAGATTTCCTATCCCTATGATTTCTTCCTCATCATATCCATTATTAGTATATAGAAAAGTTGCTGATTGCTGTATGTTGATCTTTCCTTGGGCTACAGTGCTATGTTCCAGCATTTTCTGCTGGAATCCTTAAGATTATAAAATCTGTAGACATGAATAATTGAATTCTGCTTTTTCTATTTGAGTTCCTTTTATTTCTTCATGTCACCTAAGCCTAAGACTTCAAGCCGTATATTGGGTAAGTGTAAACAGAGATTTTTGTATCAATACAGATTTTAGAAGTAATGATCTCATTTTACTCATTTAATGTAATAGTGCCCATTGATTAGTTGCGTATAGCATTCACTATGTTGCAATTTGTTTCTTTTCAGTTTCTTCAGAGCCTTTATCATGTCAGAACTTTAATGTTACCAAAGACTTTTTCTCTGCCTATTGAGATGATCATGTGACTTCTATCTTATATCTTCTTGCATTGTGTTACATGTACTGCATAAGTTAAACCACCCTAGTATTCTTAGAATAAAGGTGTTTTATATGATATGTGTTACTTTATTATTTCTTTTTTATTATTATTAGATATTTTTTCCATTTACATTTCAAATGCTATCCTGAAAGTCCCCTATACCCTCCCCCACCCTGCTCCCTAATCCACCCACTCCCACTTTTTGGCCCTGGCATTCCCCTGTACTGGAGTATAAGATTTTTGCAAGACCAAGGGCCTTTCCTCCCATTGCTGGCTGACTAGGCCATCCTCTGCAACATATGCAGCTAGATACATAGTTCTGGGGGGTACTGTATTATTGATCCTCCTATAGGGTTGCAGACCCCTTTAGCTCCTTGGGTACTTTCTCTAGTTTCTTCATTAGGAGCCCTGCGTTCCATCCAATAGATGACTGTGAGCATCCACTTCTGTATTTGCCAGGCACTGGCATAGCCTCACAAGAGGTAGCTATATTAGGGTTCTGTCAGCAAAATCCTGCTGGCATATGCAATAGTGTCTGGGTTTGGTGGTTATATATGGGATGGATCCCTGGGGAGGGCAGTCTCTGGATGGCCCTTTATCCCTCTCAACTCCAAACTTTGTCTCTGTAACTCCTTTCATGGGTATTTTGTTCCCCATTCTAAGAAGGAACAAGTATCCACTTGTTGGTCTTCCTTCTTCTTGAGTTTCATGTGTTTTGCAAATTGTATCTTGGGTATTCCAGGTTTCTGAGCTAATATCCACTTATCAGTGAGTGCATATCATGTGTGTTCTTTTCTGATTGGGTTACCTCACTGAGGATGATATACTCCAATCCATACATTTGCCTAAAAATTTCATAAATTCATTGTTTTTAGTTTCTGAGTAGTACTCCGTTGTGTAAATGTACAATTTTTTTTGTATCCATTCCTATGCTGTGGGACATCTGGGTTCTTTCCAGCTTCTGGCTATTACGAATAAGGCTGCTATGAACATAATGGAGCATGTGTCCTTATTGAAAGTTGGAACATCTTCTGGGTATATGCCCAGGAGAGGTACTGCTAGATCTTCCAAGTACTATGTCCAATTTTTTAAGGAACCACCAAACTGATTTCTAGAGTGTTTGTACCAGCTTGCAATCCCACCAGTAATGGAAGAGTGTTCCTCTTTCTCCACATCCTCACCAGCATCTGCTTTCACCTGAATTTTTTATCTTAGCCATTCTGACTGGTGTGAGGTGGAATCTCAGGGATGTTTTGATTTGCATTTCCCCGATGATTAAAGATGTTGAACATTTTTTCAGGTGCTTCTCAGCCATTCGGTATTCCTCAGGTGAGAATTCTTTGGCAAGCTCTGTACCTCATTTTATAATACATTTACTTGATTTTCTGGAGTACATCTTCTTGAGTTCTTTATGTATATTGGATATTAGTCCCTATCTGATTTAGGATTGGAAAAGATCCTTTCCCAAACTGATGGTGGCCTTTTTGTCTTATTAACAGTGTCTTTTGCCTTACAGAAGCTTTGCAATTTTATAAGGTCCCATTTGTCGATTCTTGATCTTACAGCACAAGTCATTGCTATTCTATTCAGGAATTATTCCCCTGTGCCCATATCTTTGAGGATTTTCCCCACTTTCTCCTCTATAAGTTTCAGTGTCTCTGGTTTTATATGGAGTTCCTTGATCCACTTAGACTTGAGCTTTGTACAAGGAGATAAAAATAGATCAATTCTCAGTCTTCTATATGATAACTGTCAGTTGTGCCAGCACCATTTGTTGAAAATTCTATCTTTTTTCCACTGGGTGGTTTTACCTCCCTTGTCAAAGGTCAAGTGACCATAGGTGTGTGAGTTCATTTCTGGGTCTTCAATTCTATTCCATAGATCTACCTGCCTGTTGCTGTTCCAGTACCATGCAGTTTTTATCACAATTGCTCTGTAGTACAGCTTGAGGTCAGGCATGGTGATTCCACCAGAGGATCTTTTATTGTTGAGAAGAGTTTTTGCTATCCTAGGTTTTTTTTTTTTCCCAGATGAATTTTCAAATTGCCCTTTCTGTGAAGAATTGAGTTGGAAATTTGATTGGGATTGCATTAAATCTGTAGATAGCTTTCGGAAAGATAGCCATTTTGACTATATTAATCCTGCCAATCCATGAGCATGGGAGATCTTGCCATCTTCTGAGATCTTCTTTGATTTCCTTCTTCAGAAACTTGAAGTTCTTATCATACAGATCTTTCACTTCCTTAGTTATAGTCACACCAAGGTATTTTATATTATTTGTGACTATTGTGAAGAGGGTTGTTTCCCTAATTTCTTATTCAGCCTGTTTCTCCTTTGTGTAGAGAAAGGCCAGTGATTTTTTTTTTTTTGAGTTAATTTTATATCCAGCTACTGCACTGAACTGTTTATCAGGTTTAGGAGTTCCCTGATGGAATTTTTAGGGTCACATATATACTATCATATCATCTGCAAATAGTGATATTTTGTCTTCTTCCTTTTCAATTTCTATCCCCTTGATCTTCTTTTTTTTTTTTTTTTGTCTCATTGCTCTGGCTAGTATTTCAAGTACTATATTGAATAGGTATAGAGAAAGTGGACAGCCTTGCCTAGTCCCAGATTTTAGTGGGATTGCTTGAGATTTCTCTCCATTTAGTTTGATGTTGGCTACTGGTTTGCTGTAGATTGCTTTTATCATGTTTAGGTATGGTCCTTGAATTCCTGATCTTTCCAAGGCTTTTATCATGAATGGGTGTTGGATTTTGTCAAATGCTTTCTCAGCATCTAATTAGATGATCATGTGCCTTTTATCTTTCACTTTGTTTATACAGTGGATTACAGTGATGGATTTCTCTATATTAAACCATCCTTGCATCTCTGGAATGAAGCCTACCTGATCAAGATGGATGATCGTTTTGATGTGTTCTTGAATTCAGCTAGCGAGAAATTTGTTAAGTATTTTTGCATCCATATTCATAAGGGAAATTGGTCTGAAGTTCTATTTCTGTGTTGGGTCTTTATGTGGTTGATGATCATCGTAATTGTGGCTTCATAGAATGAATTGGGTAGAGTACCTTCGGTTTCTATTTTGTGGAATATTTTGAAGAGAGTTGGAATCAATTCTTCTTTGAGGGTTTGATAGAACTCTGTACTAAACCAATCTGGTTCTAGGCTTTTTTTGGCTGGGAGACTATTAATGAGTACTTCTATTTCTTAAGGGGATATGGGACTATTTAGATCATCATTCTGATCCTGATTTAATTTTGGCACCTGATATCTCTCTAGGAATTTGTCCATTTCCTCCAGGTTTTCCAGGTTTTTTCGAGTATAGACCTTTGTAGTAGGATCTGATGATGTTTTGGATTTCCTCATGTTCTGTTGTTATGTCTCCATTTTTCTTTTGATTTTGTTAATTAGGATACTCTCCCTGTGCCCTCTAGTTAGTCTGGCTAATGGTTTATCTATCTTGTTGTTTTTCTCAAATTACCATCTTTTGCTTTGGTTGATTCTTTGAATAGTTCCTTTTTTTTTTCCACTTGGTTGATTTCAGTCCTGAGTTTGATTATTTCCTGCAGTCTACTTCTCTTGGGCGAATTTGCTTCCTTTTGTTCTGGAGCATTTAGGTGTACTGTCAAGCTGCTAATGTGTGTTCTCTCTTGTTTCTTTTTGGAGGCACTCAGAGCTATGAGTTTTCCTCTTAAGAATGCTTTCATTGTATCCCATAAGTTTGGGTATGTTGTGGCTTCATTTTCATTAAACTCTAAAAAGTCTTTAATTTCTTTCTTTATTTCATCCTTGACCAAGGTATCATTGAGGAGAGTGTTGTTCAGCTTCCACGTGAATGTTGGCTTTCTATTATTTATGTTGTTATTGAAGATCAGCCTTAGTCCAAGGTAATCTGATAGGATGCATGGAATGATTTCAGTATTTTTGTATCTGTTGAGGCCTGTTTTGTGACCAATTATATGGTCAGTTTTGGAGAAGGTACCATTAGGTGCTGAAAAGAAGGTATATCCGTTTGTTATAGGATAAAATGTTCAGTATGTATCTGTTAAATCCATTTGTTTCATAACTTCTGTTAGTTTGAATGTGTCTCTGCTTAGTTTCTGTTTCCAGGATCTGTCCATTGATAAAAGTGGGGTGTTCAAATCTCACACTGTTAGTGTGTGAGGTGCAATGAGTGCTTTGAGCTTTACTAAAGTTTCTTTAATGAGTGTGGCT
This sequence comes from Mus musculus, assembly GCF_000001635.26. Lineage (NCBI taxonomy): Eukaryota > Metazoa > Chordata > Mammalia > Rodentia > Muridae > Mus > Mus musculus. The sequence goes on along the minus strand of NC_000076.6, from coordinate 50,229,483 downwards.
GCCCTTGCATTTGGAGCATAGATATTCAGAATTGAGAGTTCATCTTGGAAGATTTTATGTTTCATGTGTATGAAGTGCCCCTTCTTGTCTTTTTTGATAACTTTGGGTTGGAAGTCAATTTTATTCGATATTAGAGTGGCTACTCCAGCTTGTTTCTTCAGACCATTTGCTTGGAAAATTGTTTTCTAACCTTTCACTCTGAGATAGTGTCTGTCTTTTTCCCTGAGGTGGGTTTCCTGTAAGTAGCAAAATATTGGGTCTTGTTTGTGTAGCCAGTATGTTAGTCTATGTCTTTTAATTGGGGAATTGAGTCCATTGATATTATGAGATATTAAGGAACAGTACTTGTTGCTTCCTGTTATTTTTGTTGTTAGAGTTGGGATTCTGTTCTTGCAGCTGTCTTCTTTTAAGTTTGTTGAAGGATTACTTTCTTGCTTTTTCTAGAGTGTAGTTTCCATATTTGTGTTGGTGTTTTCCGTTTATTATCCTTTGAAGGGCTGGATTCCTGGAAAAATACTGTATGAATTTGGATTTGTCATGGAATACTTTGGTTTCTTCATCTATGGTAATTGAGAGTTTTTCTGGGTATAGTAGCTTGGTCTGGCAGTTGTGTTCTCTTAGGGTCTATATAACATCTGTCCAGGATCTTCTCGCTTTCATAGTCTCTGGTAAAAATGTCTGGTGTAATTTGAATAGGTCTACCTTTATATGTTACTTGACCCTTTTCCCTTACTGCTTTTAATATTCTATCTTTATCTAGTGCATTTGTTGTTCTGATTCTTAAGTGTTGGGAGGAATTTCTTTTCTGGTCCAGTCTATTTGGAGTTCTGTAGACTTCTTGTATGTTCATGGGCATGTCTTTCTTTAGGTTTCGGAAGTTTTCTTCTATAATTTTGTTGAAGATATTTACTGACCTTTTAGGTTGAAAATCTTCATTCTCATCTACTCCTATTAGCCATAGGTTTGGTCTTTTCATTGTGTCCTGGATTTTCTGGATGTTTTGAGTTAGGATCTTTTTGCATTTTGCATTTTCTTTGATTGTTGTGTCCATACTCTCTATGGAATCTTCTGCACCTGGGATTCTCTCTTCCATCTCTTGTATTCTGTTGTTGATGCTCCCATCTATGGTTCCTGATATCTTTTCTAGGATTTCTATCTCCAGAGTCATCTTCCTTTGTGTTTTCTTTATTGTTTCTACTTCTATTTTTATATCCTTGATTATTTTGTCCAATTCCATCCCCTGTTTTGTTGTGTTTTCTTGTAATTCTTAAAGGGATTTTTGTGTTTCTTCTTTAAGGACTTCTACCTGTTTAGCAGTGTTTTCCTGTAGTTCTTTAAGGGATTTTTGTGCTTCCTCTTTAAGGCCTTCTACCTGTTTGTCTGTGTTCTCCTGTATTTTTTAAAAGTGATTTATTAATGCCCTTCTTAAAATCCTCTACCAGCATCATGAGATATAATTTTAAATCTGAATCTTCCTTTCAGGTGTGTTGGGGTATCCAGGACTCACTGTCGTGGGAGTGCTGGGTTGTGATGATGCTGAGTGGTCTTGGTTTCACCATCTGGTAATCTCTGGTGTTAGTTGTTATAGCTGCCTCTGGCTGGAGCTTGTTCCTCCTGTGATTCTGTTAGCCTCTGTCAGCACTCCTGGGAGTCCAACTCTCTCCTGAGTCTCAGTTGTCAGAGTACTCTTTGCAGGCAAGTGTGCAGAGTTCTGGAGCTCAGCTCTGTCTTCTGGCTGAAGATGAAGGCCGATAGGGACCCTGTCCCAAAAGCTATGTCGCTTCTGCCACCTGTGCGCTCTCCTGTGCAGACTGCTATTTTTGGGCGCTATCCTGTGTGGACTGATCTCTTTGGGACCAGGGATACAAGATGGTTCATACCTGGTCCCGCGGACACAGCTCTCCTTGGAGGCCACCTCTCCTCTGGCGGGGAAAGAGTGCAGAGGTCTGGGTCTCAGCTCTAACAAGTCCAAAGTTCCAAAGTCCTTCCACAGTCCTCCCCAAAACATGGTCAGGTTGTCACAGAAATACCCCATTCCTGGTACCAATTTGTTTTAGTCAGGGTTTCTATTCCTGCACAAACATCATGACCAAGAAGCAAGTTGGGGAGGAAAGGGTTTATTCAGCTTACACTTCCATACTGCTATTTATCACCAAGGAAGTCTGGACTGGAACTCAAGCAGGTCAGGGTGCAGGAGCTGATACAAAGGCCATGGATGGATGTTCCTTACTGGCTTGCTTCCCCTGGCTTGTTCAGCCTGCTCTCTTATAGAACCAAGACTACCAGCCCAGAGATGGTCCCACCCACCAGGCATCCTCCCCCTTGATCACTAATTGAGAAAAATTCCTTACAGCTGGAGCTCGTGTAGGCATTTCCTCACCCGAAGCTCCTTTCTCTGTAATAACTGCAGCTGTGTCAAGTTGACACACAAAACCAGCCAGTATAAGTCTTATATATCAGACTCTGGAGAGTGTTGTATCAGTTCCACCACCAGAACTTGCCTGATGACATAAGATGGCCGACTCAGGCTCAATTCGATCCATTACTTACGAGTCCTTACTAGGATGACACTCATAGAGAAATGGAAATGTCCACTGCTCTAGATTTTCATATTGTCTTCCAAATGCCCTCCAATTCCAGTTGTTTCTCCCCCTACTTTCTCCCTTCATCCCCTCCCCTGACATTATCTCTCCTGTTTCCATTTCTACCTTTCCTGATCCCACCCACAAAACCTATTCTATTTTCTCTTCCTAGGGAGATCCATGCCTTAGACCCTGCCTTGTTCCTTAGCATTTCTGGGTCTGTGGATTGTACCAAGATTATCATTTATGTAATGTAGGTGGGTTGTTCTGATGCTGTGATTGGAATCTGTGTGTGAACACTGAAGATCCTTTTTCCCAATTAGTTTTAATTGATCAATAAAGGTACCAGTGGCCAATGGCCAATGCTTGGGGGAAAGAAGTGGTACTTCCAGGTTCCTGCAGGCAGGCTAGGAAGTGCAGGAGGAGGAAAGAGGATTCACCATGCTTTGGAGTAAGAGAGAGTCACCAGCCATGTGAGATATAGGTTGGAATGGCCATTGGCTGCTTCCTCAACTGGGCTGGGGGTAGCAGGCACGATATTAGAAATGCAACTAAGCTAAGGGCAGATTTAGGGTTCTGAGAAAGGAGAAGGTAACTGAGCAACTAAGTTGAGGGCAAATATAGAGTGTTGAGCAAGAAATAAAGAGAAGAGAGGTGTAAGAGCCCAGCCACCGTAAGGCAGGTTAAAAATAAGCTAATGTGTTAATGTGTGTGTGTGTGTGTGTGTGTGTGTGTGTGTATTTCATCTGCAGATTCAAGGGAGCCAGGGTGGTGGCTGGTAGTGGGGTCTGCCTAGGGCTTAAAGTAGGGTAGTAGAAACTACACTTTAGAATTTTACAGCTAAAATCAACTTAAAAGTGAATCTATACTACCCTTCTTTTTCTAGGCCTGGGTTACTCCACTTAAGAGGATTTTTCTTTCTAGTTCCATCCAATTTCATGATATCACATTTTAATAGTGGAGTAATACATTCTATTGTGAAAATGTACCACATTTTCTTTATCCATTCTTCAGTTGAAGGACATCTAGTTTGTTTTCAGATTCTGAAAAATAAAGCAGTTATCAGCATAGTTGGCAACTGTCCTTATGGTAGGATGGAATTTTATTTGGATATATGCCCAAGAGTAGTATAGCTGGATTATAAGTTAGAACACTTCCAAATTTTCTGAGAACTATTCAAATTGATGTCCAAAATGGTTGTATGCAGCTGTACTCCCACCAGCAATGGAGGAGTATTCCCTTTGCTCCACATCATACTCAACATGTGCTGTCACTTCAGTTTTTGATCTTAGCCATTCTGATGGGTATAAGATGAAATTTCATAGACATTTTGATGTATAGTTCCCATATTACTAAGGACACTGAATATTTCTTTAAGTGCATCTTGGCCATTTAAAATTCCTGTGTTAAAAATTCTCTGCTTATCAAAGATCAACTGATCATAGGTGTGTGGGTTCATTTCTGGGTCTTCAATTCTATTCCCTTGGTCTACTTGTCTGTCGCTATACCAGTACCATGCAGTTTTTATCACAATTGCTCTGTAGTACGGCTTTAGGTCAGGCATGGTGATTCCACCGGAGGTATTTTTTATCCTTGAGCAGAGATTTTGCTATCCTAGTTTTTTTGTTATTCCAGATGAATTTGCAGATTACCCTTTCTAATTTGTTGATGAATTGAGCTGGAAATTTGATTGGGATTGCATTGAATAAGTATATTGCTTTTGGCAAGAAAGCCATTTTTACTATATTGATCTTGCCAATCCATGAGCATGGGAGATCTTTCCATCTTCTGAGATCTTCTTTAATTTCTTTCTTCAGAGACTTGAAGTTCTTATCATACAGATCTTTCACTTTCTTAGTTAGAGTCACACCAAGGTATTTTATATTATTTGTGACTATTGAGAAGGGTGTTGTTTCCCTAATTTCTTTCTCAGTCTGTTTATCCTTTGTGTACAGAAAGTCCATTGACTTGTTTGAGTTAATTTTATATCCAGCTACTTCAATGAAGCTGTTTATCAAGTTTAGGAGTTCTCTGGTGGAATTTTTAGGGTCACTTATATATACAATCATATCATCTGCAAAAAGTGATATTTAGACTTCTTTCCAATATGTATCCTCTGGATCTCCTTTTGTTGTCTAATTGCTCTGGCTAGGACTTGAAGTACAATGTTCAATAGGTAGGGAGAAAGTGGGCAGTCTTGTCTAGTCCCTGATTTTAGTGGGATTGCTTCTAGCTTCTCACCATTTACTTTGATGTTGGCTACTGGTTTGCTGCAGATTGCTTTTATCATGTTTAGGTATGGGCCTTGAATTCCTGATCTTTCCAAGACTTTTATCAGAAATGGGTGTTGAATTTTGTCAAATGCTTTCTCCACATTTAATGAGATAATCATGTGGGCTTTGTCTTTGAGTGTGTTTATATAGTGGATTACTTTGAAGGATTAATATATATTAAACCATCCCTGCATACCTGGAAGGAAACCTACTTGGTCAGGATGGATGATGGTTTTGATGTTTGACAAGGGAGCTAAAACCATCCAGTGGAAAAAAAGACAGCATTTTCAGCAAATGGTGCTGGCACAACTGGTGGTTAATGTAGAAGAATGCGAATTGATCCATTCCTATCTCCTTGTACTAAGGTCAAATCTAAGTGGATTAAGGAACTCCACATAAAACCGGAGACACTGAAACTTATAGAGGAGAAAGTAGGGAAAAGCCTCGAAGATATGGGTACAGGGGAATAATTCCTGAATAGAACAGCAATGGCTTGTGCTGTAAGATCAAGAATCAACAAATGGGACCTCATAAAATTGCAAAGCTTCTGCAAGGCAAAAGACACTGTCAATAAGACAAAAATGCCACCAACAGATTGGGAAAGGATATTTACCTATCCTGAATCAGATGGGGGACTCATATCCAATATATATAAAGAACTCAAGAAGGTGGACTCCAGAAAATCAAATAACCCCATTAAAAACGGGGCTCAGAGCTAAACAAAAAATTCTCACCTGAGGAATACCGAATGGCTGAGAAACACCTGTAAAAATGTTCAGCATCCTTAATCATCAGGGGAATGCAAATCAAAACAACCCTGAGATTCCATCTCACACCAGTCAGAATGGCTAAGATCAAAAATTCAGGTGACAGCAGATGCTGGCGAGGATGTGGAGAAAGAGGAACACTCCTCCACTGTTGGTAGGATTGCAAGCTTGTACAACCACTCTGGAAATCAGTCTGGCGGTTTCCCAGAAAATTGGACATGGTACTACCGGAGCGTTCCGCAATACCTCTCCTGGGCATATATCCAGAAGATGTTCCAACTAGTAAGAAAGAAACATGCTCCACTATGTTCATAGCAGCCTCATTTATAAGAAGCTGGAAAGAACCCAGATGCCCCTCAACAGAGGAATGGATACAAAAAATGTGGTACATTTACACAATGGAGTACTACTCAGCTATTAAAAAGAATGAATTTATGAAATTCCTAGGCAAATGCTTGGACCTGGAGGGTGTCATCCTGAGTGAGGTAACCCAATCACAAAAGAACTCAAATGATGTGTACTCACTGATAAGTGGATATTAGCCCAGAAACTTAGAATACTCAAGATATAATTTACAATTTGCAAAACACATGAAACTCAAGAAGAACGAAGACCAAAGTGTGGACACTTTGCCCCTTCTTAGAATTGGGAACAAAACACCCATGGAAGGACTTACAGAGACAAAGTTTGGAGCTGAGACAAATGGATGGACCATCTAAAGACTGCTATATCCAGGGATCCATCCCATAATTAGCCTCCAAACGCTGACACCATTGAATACACTAGCAAGATTGTGCGGATAGGACCCTGATATAGATGTCTGTAGTGAGACTATGCTGGGGCCTAGCAAACACATACATGGATGCTCACAGTCAGCTATTGGATGGATCACAGGACCTCCAATGGAGGATCTAGAGAAAATACTCAAGGAGCTAAAGGGATCTGCAAGCCTGTATGTGGAACAACATCATGAACTAACCAATACCCCTGAGCTCTTGACTCTAGCTGCATATGTATCAAAAGATGGCCTAGTCGCCCATCACTGGAAAGAGAGGCCCATTGTACTTGCAAACTTTATATGCCCCAGTATAGTGGAACGCCAGGGCCAAAAAGTGGGAGTGGGTGGGTAGGGGGGTTGGGGGGAGGGTATGGGGGACTTTGGGGATAGCATTGGAAATGTAAATGAGGAAAATACCTAATTAAAAAAAAAGAAAATAACTTATGCTAAAAAACTATGTACCAAAAAAAATTAAATAAATAAAAAAATTCCTAGGCAAATTCATGGACCTGTCGGGCATCATCCTGAGTGAGGTAACACAATCACAAAAGAACTCATACAATATGTACTCACTGATAAGTGGATATTAGCCCAGAATCTTAGAATAATACCCAAGATATAATTTACAATTTGCTAAACACATGAAACTCAAGAAGAATGAAGACCAAAGTGTGGACACTTTGCCCCTTCTTAGAATTGGGAACAAAACACCCATAGAAGGACTTACAGAGAGAAAGTTTGGAGCTGAGACAAAAGGATGGACCATCTAGAGACTTCCATTTCTGGGGATCCATCCTATAATCAGCTTCTAAACACTGACACCATTGCATACACCAGCAAGATTTTGCTGAAAGGACCCAGATTTAGCTGTCTCTTGTGAGACTATGCTGGGGACTAACAAATACAGAAATGGATGCTCACAGTCAGCTATTGTATGGATCACAGGTCCCCAAATGGAGGAGTTAGAGAAAGTAACCAAGGAGCTAAAGGGATCTTCAACCCTATAGGTGGAACAACAATATGAACTAACCAGTACCCACCGGAGCTCGCGTCTCTAGCTGCATATCAGAAGATGGCCTAGTCATCTTACACCCATACACAAGTATTTACAATGGCTTAGGGGGAAGGTGGACTATACAATAAACTAGAATAGGAACTATGGCAAGGGCACAAAGTCCTTGCCCCTGACTTCTAAGATTAAGTGGACCTTAGGTGGGGCTGTTTTTTATCCCAGTTATTAACATTGAATTTTTTCCCAGGTGGTTCCTGCCTGTTCTTCGTGTTTGCCTTCCTTTGTTTTGTGTAAGAATCCAGTAACCTCATTGCACCTTGCCGATGTGTCACCTAACTTCCCTGTTTTCTTCTGTATAAAAAGCTTGATGCTCTATTTGACAAATTACATTCAGACCCAGCACACTCTCTCATGTCTGTGTCTGTCTGTCAACTCCTGCCGACTCTATGCCCATCTGTCCGAACCTCTGATTCCCACGGATTGAGGGGGGGGTGGCGACTGGGCCCGGTCCATAGCACTATATACCATCTCACAACTATGTATGATTTTTCCATGCACATGATTAAAACCAGTACATCATTAAAAAGATAGGTGTAGGGAACAAAGGTTTACATAAGCCAAAATTATCAATCAAAATAGAAGCTTACTATTACTAGCAATGAACTATTCTTTCTCTTCCCCTCCTCCTCCTCCTCCTCCTTCTTCATCTTCTTCTCTTCTCTCAGAACCCAAAAAATTTTATCAGAACATTTTTGAATCTGATAAACTCTTTCAGAAAATTTACAGTATACAAAATTAGCATATATAAGCCAATACTGCTTTTATATTACAATAACAAACTCACAATAAATAAATAAAACAATAATATTCAAAGAAGTAAAATACAGAGCCTGAGAAGACTGGGTAATTACTCATCAGAAAGCTGTCAAAATATGAAGAAAAATGGCCATGAAATGGTAGTCAACATTATTTACCACCAGAGAAATGAACATTAAAACTGCTTTGAGATTCTGTCTCACCCAATTCATGATAAAAGTCTTGGAGTAGTCAGGGATACAAAGGATATACCTAAATATACTAATGCAATTTATAGCAAGTCCATAGCCAACATCAAATTGAATAAAGAAAAACTCAAAGCACTTATACTGTTGCCAGTTAACGGTGGGGGTGGAGTCCGGACAGAATACCAGGAGCTTGGGGTTTTGCCCTACATGACTGATGGCCAAAGAATTATAGAGAGCTGGGGCCAGATGTCAGGAGCCTAGTGTCTGGGAGCTCGTGGGAGACTTCCTTCTGTCACTTGCCGAGTTATATGCTGTGTCTCGGGGGTTTAAACCTAGCTCAACCAGAAAACAGGCTGCCTTTCACAGTCCCACACATGTTCAGACTAAGACCACAAGGAGCAGCCCTGTTGGGATCCAATCTTTCTTTTGTAAACTTGTCCCATAATCCCAATTTTTACTCTTTGTTTTTATGCATCGGAAGTATATAAATTGATTTTTAAAAAATATAAAATGCGCAACTACAAGATTGCCTGACTTGGGCTCTAAATTTACTTTGAACAGTTTTTTTTTGAAATTTTTAAAAGACAATAAAGTTGCATTAAATGCATTTTGTGTCATGTGATAGCCATAAGTCTGTGGAGACAAGAGACAGAAGGATATGGCTTCAGGGTTGGACTATTAAGGTGACAAGATGTGGAGTTATGATGGTTTATCTTGATTGCCTACTGAGTCATAATTAGAATTAGCCTGGTAAGAAACCTCTGGGTATGCTTCTGAAGGTATTTCTAGATTAAACTAATTGAGATGAAAAGAGTCATACTAACTGTGGTTATAGGTTGTGGTCTGGACTGAATAAAAGAAGAAAGTGAGCTGAACACCAGCATTCATTGCTCCCTGCTTCCTGATTGCAGAAGCAATGTGATTACCTCAATCTCCTGTCACCATGACTTCCTTAATATGCTGTGGATTTTTACCAGGGTCACCTGGTTATGATTTGGATAAGGCGTCTGCTTTCCTCATCAATCCAGGGAAACACTCAATTGGAGTGACAGATGCTGAGTTTTGTAAGAGTCCTCTTTTTTTCAGCACATTTTTAGTCCAATCATTCTCTGAGATTTTGTTCTTACTCTATTGCTCCTTTTGAGGTAGAATCTATTGTTTCTTACCCTTACTCTTATCAAAATTGCTTTCAAACTTTGGGGGTCTTTTGTTTTTTTATGAATTTTTGAATTCTCTATTTCTGTGAAAAAAAATACTGGTATTTTAACAGTGACTGCCCCTTGCTGGTTCTTCCTCTTCTATTGATTATTATTCTTGTACATTGTGCTCAGCTTTGGTTTACTTTCCTCTTTCTTTGAAATCTTCTAGTTTTAGGACTTTAAATATTATCTATGCGTTAGGAATTTATATGCACAGTCCACTCATTCTCAAATTCTGTATTCAAAGCTTAATTCACTGTGAGAAAATGCTTAACAAAAACAAGTTAAAGAGAGAAAGATTTTTGGCTCAGGTTTTTAAAGATTCCAATATGCAGACACTTGACCCCAGGACTGTGAACCTGTGACAAAACAGAAGACCATGGCAGTGACAGTTCAAGGCTACTGGGAATTAAAAAAGGGGGCCCTTCTAGGATCAGGTCCCAGTAACCTTTTTCCTCCATTAACAATATATATCCAAGTTTCTACTATTTCCCATAATGCCACAAATCGTGCATTCACCCGTGGATTAATCTCTTGCTGTGGATTTTCACCAGGGCCACCTGATTATGTTTTGGATGAAGCTTCTGTTTTCAGAACACAGATATTAATTCAGTAATCTTGATTTGATCCATCAGGTAGAGTACAAACATTCTTTCATTCAACAGGTTAGACTCTAGGGCCGTGGTTCTCAATCTTTCTACTGCTTTGACCCTTTAATAGAGTTCCCCATGTTGTGGTGACCTCTAACCATAAAATTATTTTTGTTTTTATCTCATAAGTGTAATTTTGCAACTGGTATAAATCATAATGTAAATATTTGTGTTTTGTGGTTGTTTTAGATGATATCTGTTAAAGGGTTGTAGGACCCCCCCCCCCGACACACACACAAAGGCTTGTGACCCATAGGTTAAGAACTGCTGGTTTAAGAAGATATTTCATTTCAAAACCAAACCAACTCTAAATGTGTTAAATTTATATACCATTTCTTCACTTATAAAAATACATTTCTCATAAATGTATCTTTTTCAGAATATTTCTCTTCTATCTTTTATTAGAAATAGATTTTTTCATCATACAATATATATTAAATCTCCCCTTCCTCTACTCTTCCCAGTATTTCTCCATCTCTTCTTCTATCTGTATCTACTCCATTTATGTCTCTCGTTAGAAAAGAAGAGGCTTCTAGGAAATAACAATAAGCCAACAAAATATAATAGAATCAGATCAAACAAAAACTATCACATAAAAGTTAGATAAAACAAGTCAATAGAAAAAGAAAAATTAGAAGGCACAAAAATCAGGGACCACTTTTTCCACACGTTCAGAAGCCCTGATAAAAGTACTAAACTGGAATCTATAGCATATAGTTTCATATATTTGACTACAAATGTCATAATGTCATTTTTTTTAAACAACTGAGTAATACTCCATTGTAAAAACATACACGTTCTTTATCCATCATTCTACTGTTGAGGGACATCTAGGTTCTTTTCAACTTCTGGGTATTATTGAATCGAGCAACAATGAACACGGATGAGTGTTCTTGTGGTAGGATGAAGCATCCTTTGTGCATATGTACAAGATGGTATATCTGGATCTTACTATAAATGGAGCCCACTTTTCTGAAGTGCTGCCACAGTGATTTCGTAGCCATTTAGATTCACACTCCCCATCAGTAATGGAAGAGTGTCCCCCTTATTCCACGTAGCCAGCCTGTGCTGTCACTTAAGTTATTGAACTATTGATCTTAGCCATTCTGACAAGTGTAACATGGAATCTCAAAGTTGTTTTGATTTGCATTTTCCTGATGACTGAGGATGTTACATTCTGTTAAGTGTTTTCCCTGCATTTGAGTTTCCTTTATTGAGAATTTTTTGTTTAGATTTAGATTTAGAGAATTCTCTGTACCCCATTTTAAAACTGGATGGTCTAGTGTTTAAAGGTTTTTTTTTTATATATATTTTGGTTATTTGTCCTCTATCAGATGTGAAGTTGGTAAAGGCATTTCCCATTTTATACTTTGCTGCTTTGTCCAAATGATGATGTCCTTTGTCTTACAGAAGCTTTTTAATTTCATGAGGTCTCTTTTATTAATTGTTGATCTTAGTGCCTGCATTAACAGTGTTGTGTTCAAAAAGATTTCTCCTATGCCAATGTGTTCAAGGCTATTTTACACTTTCTCTTATTCCAGGTTCAGTGCAACTTGTTTTATGTTAAGGCCTTTGATACATTTGGAGTTGAGTTTTGTGAAGGATAAGTATGGATCTATTTGGATTCTTTTACATGCAGACATTCAGTTAGACCTGCAATATTTGTTGAAATGCTCTCATTTTTCCAGTATGTATTTCTGGCTTGCTTATCAAAAATCAAGGTTTCCTGATTCTACAAACTTATGTGCATGTTTTTATGCCACACTTTTTCTATCACTATAGCTCTGTGGTATAATTTAAGGTCAGGTATGGTGATACCTCCTGAAGTTATTTTATTGTACAGGATTTTTTTTAGCTGTGCTGTTTGTTTTTGTTTTGTCATATGAACATGACAAGTGTTCTTTAAAGATCTGTGAAGAATTGTGTTGTACTTTCTACAGGGATTGCATTGAATCTATAGATTCCTGTTGGTAAGATGGCTATTTTTACTGTTAGTCCTACTGATCCATGGGCATGAAAGATTGTTACATCTTTTGATATCTTTTTCAATTACTGTCTTCAAAGACTCAAAGTTTTTAGCATTAAAATTTTCACTTGCTTGAAGTTACCCCAAGATATTTAAATTATTTGGGGCTATTGTGAAAGGTGTTGTTTCTCTGAATCCTTTCTTAGTCCATTTATCATTTGTACATAGAAGGGTTATTGATTTTTGTAAGTTAGTTTTGTATCATCTACTTTGATGAAAGTATTTAACATCTGTACGGGTTCCCTGGTGGGATTTTTATGGTCACTTTTATATACCATCATATCACATGTAAACAAAGCTACTTTGACTTCTTCCTCTTTAATTTGTATCCTTTTGATCTCCTTCGGTTGATTTATTGTCCCAAGTAAGGCTTAAAGAACTATATTCAATAAGTATGTTGAGAGTAGACAATCTTGCTTTTTTTCCCTATTTTAGTAAAATGAGTTTCTTTCCATTCAAGTTGATGTTAACTATGGACTTGCCATAAACCTTTTAAATGCTCAGGTATATACCAACAAAAGAACACATACTGGCTTAACCTAGCACCTCCCCCGCACACACATATATAGCAGATGTGTAGCTTGTCCTTCATGAGGATCCCAAACAGTTGGAATGGGGGCTATCACAAAAGCTGTTGTCTGTACATGGGCTATTTATACTATCTGGGCTGCCCTGTCTGGCCTCAGTGAAGCGGAAGCTCCTAGCCTTGCAGAGGCTTGAAGTGCCCGGATTGTGGGGGTTACCCAGGGAGGCCCTCACCAACTCAGAGAGTAAGAGGAGGGAGGATGGGATAAATATTGCCAGGGGCATGACCAGGAGAAGGGCAGTGAGTGGGATGTAAAGTAAATAAGTAGAAAACATAAAATTAAATTTAAAAAAAAAAACTGCTTAGGTGTAGACCTTGGATCCTTAATCTTTCTAGGACTTTATCACAAATGGATTTTAGATTTTGTCAAAAGCCTGTCTGCATCTAATAAGATGGTCATGTCTTTCAGTCTGTTTATATAGTGGATTATATTTATAAATTTTCATATTTTGAACCAATCCTGCAACTCTAAAATGAAATCTCTTTAATCATAGTTAATGATCTTTTTGATGTCTTCTTAGATTCACTTTGCAAGTATTTCATTGAGAATTCGTACATCTATTTTCATAAGGGAAATTGATTGCCTCATCTATATTTGTTTAATGTATAGCTTTTTAATTCTAATTTTTTATTTACTTTACATCCCAATCAGAGCCCCCTTTTCTCCTCTTTCCCCAATCCCACCTTACAAATCTCTCCCCCAATTGTCCCCTTCTCCTCAGACAAGGGAAGCTCCCCTTGAGCATTACCCCACCCTGGACATCTAGTACCAGGTGGTCTAGGCACATCTCCTCCCACTGAGGTCTAATTAGTCAGTCCAAGTAGTGAGGGCAAGGATCCAATGGCAGGGGAGGGAGACCAAAACAGCCTCTACCCCACTTCTTAGGGGACCCACATGAAGACTAAGCTGCACATTTGCTACAAATATGTAGGAGGCATATGTCCTTTATGCTCCCTAGTTGGTGGCCCAAGCTCTCTGAGCCCCCATGGCTTCAGATTATTTGACTCTGTGGGTCTTCTTGTGGTGTCCTGCCCTTCCAATTTACTCACTTCTATCCCCTGTTTCCACAAGACTCCCTGGGCTCTGTCTGATGTTTGGCTGTCGGTCTCTGAATCTGCCTCCATCTGATGTTGGATGAAGCTTCTGAGGAGACAGTTGTGTTGGGTTCCTGTATGTGAGCATGGCAGAGTATCCTAAATAGTGTCAGGGGTTGGTTCTCTCTCACATGGTACAGGTCTCAAATTGGGACCATCATTGGTTGGCTATTCCCTCAGTCTCTGCTCCATCTTTTCCCCTGCATATCTTGTAGACAAGACAAATTTTAGATTGTAGGTTTTGTGGGTGGATTGATGTCTCTCTCCCTTCTCTGCAAGTCCTGCCTGGAGACAGAAGGTGGCCACTTCAGTCTCTATATCCCCCTCTGGTAGGAATCTAAGGTAGACTCCCTGTCTCCTCTCCTGTGTCTACCCTCCAGCTAATCACCAGAGATGCCCCTCCCCTTGTCAATTTCAATTCTCACTCCCAACTCTTTTTTGTCCCCCAACCCCCAACATCTGATTGCCATCCCTATTCCCACTCCTCACCTGCTATTTTACCCAGTTCCTTCTGTCCACCCACCTCCAATGGCTATTTAGTATCCTCTTCTGAGTGAGGTTTGTATTTCCTCCCTTGGGATGTCCCTATTACCCAGTTACTTTAGGTCTATGGATTGTAGCATGGCTGCCCTTCTTATTATGGCTTAAGTTCACTGATAAGTGAGTATAGACCATATATGTCTTTCTGGTTCTGGATTATCTCACTCAGAACAATTTTTAGTACCATCCATTTGCCTGAAAATCAATGCTGTCTTTGTTTTTGATAGCTTAATAGTATTCCACTGCATAAATGTGCCAAATTTTCTTTATCCATTCATTAGTTGGGGAACATCTATGGTGTTTCCAGTTTCTGGCTATTATGAATAAAGCTGCTATGAACATAACTGAGGCCCTGTGATATAGTGGGTATATGTTCAGGAGTAGTAGAACTATTCACAATAGTGATAGAATCAAATTGATTTTCAAAGTGACTGTACAAATTTTCACTCCCACCAGGAATGGAGGAGTGGTTCTATTTGCCCACATCTTCAACTACATGAGCTACCACTTGAGTTTTATATTTTAGCCTTTCTGATAGGTGTAAGATGGAATCTCAGGGTCATTTTGATTTGCATTTCCCTGTTGACTGAGGAGGTTGAAGATTTCTTTAAGTGCTTTTCTCCATTATTGATTCCTCTGTTGAGAATTCTCTACTAAGCTGTTGAACCTCATTTTTAAAATTGGGTTATTTGGGTTTTGGTGTCTAATTTCTTGAATCCTTTATAAATTTTGGATATCATCCCCCTGTCAGATATGGGATTGGTAAAGAACTTTTTCAAGTCTGCAGGCTGCCATTATTCCCTAAGAGCCTTTTCGGATAGTCCATCTCTAACAGAGCAAGCATGGTTACTGAGGTCAACATTCCTAACAGGGTTTTATTATGTGGAGTTTCATGCAGTGAATTAGGAATGTTTGAAAGAAGTTCCAAAAGAATGTTTTTCATATGTAGAAAGATGCTTCTTGTACAACAACTCCTTGGTATTCACACTAAAATTAGGGCTTGGGATGTTAGTAGTAGATCACTTGAACACCATGCCCAAGACTCTGGCTATGACTCCAGCACTGGCCCCTCAAATGTATGTTCATTTGGGTGAAATCTTTCATGATGTCCAATTTATTGATTGTTGATTGTAGAGTCAGAGTCATTGGTGTTCTGTTCAGAAACTTCTTCTCTGCCAATGAGTTCAAGGCTATTTCCTACTTTCTGTACATTTAGTTTATCTGGTTTTACATTGAGATTTTTTTGTCTACTTGGACTTGAATTTTGTGCAGGGTGATAGATTTGGATGTATTTGCATTCTTCTACTTGTAGACATCCATTTGGATCAACACATTTTGTTGAAGATGCTTTCTTTCTTCCATTGTATGGCTTTGTTGTTTTTGTCAAAACTCAAGCATCCATAGATATGTGGATTTATTTAAGGGACTTTGATTTTATTCCATTGATCAACCTGCCTGTTCTTATACCAGTACCGTGCAATTTTCATTAGTATTGCTCTGTAGTACAGCTTGAGGTCAGTGATGGTGATAACTTTAGAATTTCTTTTATTGTTCAAGATTGGTTTAGCTCTTCTGTTTTTGTTTATTTGATTGGTTGGTTTTTGTTTTGTTTTGTTTTGGGTTTTTTTTTCTGTATGAAGTTGAGTCTTGCTCATTGAAGGTTTGTAAAGAATTGTGTTCTTAATTTGATGGGAATTGCATTGAATCTGTACACTGCTCTTGGTAGGATGGTCATTTTTTTTCATATTAATCCTACTGAGTCATGAGAATGGGAGAGTGTTCCATCTTCTGATATCTTCCTTAATTTCTTTCTTCAGATAGTTGAAGTTCTTTGAAATTAGAGTTGATATAACTTCTCACTTCCAATTGGATAACCACATCCTTTTAGAACCAACCACAGCCTCTATTGTATAACCCGTGGATCAGGATTCAAACCCCAGCTATTAGTCACCACTGCCATGCTGTACAGAAGGGTCTATGCTGCTCTTGCCTGCAATACACAGATCTTGTTTTTCCCCTTTCCTCACCTTCCCCACCTATTTTCTATCAATACAGTAGCCAGAGCCATTCTCTTACTGGGTCATAGATGCTGTTCTGTTCAATCCTTTGAACTGTTACCATTTTACTCAGAGTAAAATTTAAAGCCTTTGTAACATTAGAAAAGATCTTGCCATGCAACTTCTTCAAGCTATTTTCTCTTCTCCTCTCACCAGACTCTTTGTTGTTCTTTGACCTTTCCAGGCACAATCTGGCCTTGAAGCTCTGGTTCTTGTGTACTTTTCTTATTGTGATAGTCCTCAAATATATGCAAGGATAACTTTATTTTATTTATGCTTTGGAAAAATACTAGCAACTCAATGTAAGTTATTTTTTACTTTTTTGTTTGAAAGTTATCTTCCTATTTATATCATTCATGGCCCTTTATTCTCCTCTAGTCTTTCTTGTTCTCTATCATGCAGCAGTTTCTAACTTAAGCTATAATTATTTCATATGTTAATTATTGTTTTAGTTCCATGGTATAAAGTATTAATAATCTTCATTATTAATTATTGATTGTTAGCTGATATATTCCAACTATTGAGACTTATTATTAACATTGTAGGTGGTTGGTAGCCTTTTTCTAATGAGTGGATGGATGTAAAAAGTATCAACTAATTACTTAAGATTCTTTTATTCATTTCAGGATCAGATTTTTTGGTTTGCTTAGGAGCAAAAAATTACTGTACAAAATAATTAGCTTCATAATGACATTTTAATTCCATGTACATTAAACATGTTTAACTTCATTACTCTTTTGTACCACTCTCCCTTTCTGATAGTTCTCTTCTTCTTCCAAATAGGCCTGCTTCTACCACCACCACCACCACCACCATCATCATCATCTTTGTTATCACCATACATACATATCTCACACATGTCTGAGTCATGCTTATTATTTTGCTTAATGTGACAGTTTACAGTTACAATGGCTTTTATGGCAGTGTCAAAATGTTGTTTTATATGGCTGAATGAAATTGTACTGTGTATGTATACATTGCATTTTCTTTATTGATTCATCTCTTGATAAATTCCTAGGCTGATTCTGTACCTTAGGATGGTAAATAATGCTGTAGTAAACATAGATATCCTAGTATCTCAGTCTTAGAATTGTGAAATCAGTGTGGTGATCATTTTAGTACTTTTTTTAATGATGTTAGTTATGTATGTCATAAAAGGATTCCTCTCTACCATAGGAATTGTGTGCAAGGATTTTCCCTTGATCTTTCTTCAGTCATTTCACTCCCCCCCCCCAAGGTTCTTTTTTATTTTAAAGTTAACTTTATTTTTATTTTTAATTTTAAAGTTAATTTACTATGTGCTTATAGCTTTAAAATTACATCTCCTTATTTCATTCCTTATTTCATATGTTATACGCCATTTTTTAAAAAAAATAAACTTATGGCTCAGTTCTCCTGTAGTACACTGGGAGTCCAACAGAAAGTTTTCAAAGTCCAGGATCCTTACTACCATATGTGTTCCACTGTTTGATTAGTGTTTCTTCATCAAGAAGTTTTGTAAAAGCTAGAAAGTAGGTTGGATATATAAAATGTTTTATATAATAAACAAATATCTAAAAGCATTTGTGATATTTACTGATTATTAATATGTGGAGAGCCGTGAGCAATTGCCATCACGAGCCTCCACTGTGCCTAACTGGTAAACAAGTAATGTGCGCAGGTGCAAGAGTAAATTCGTGCCAAGTCACTGCCCATCCCGGGGCGCAGTAGTGGGGTGATGAGTGAGCAGCTAATCAGGAGCTGACACGTCACATGGAGGGGTATATAAGCAGCATCATTTTCCTTGTTCGGGGTTGTTCTTCTTTCGCCTATGCAATCAATGCTCTCCCAATAAAGGTGTGCAGAAGGATCCTGTTGCAGCATCGTTCTTCCTGGCCAGTTGAGCGCATGCAAGATTAATACTAAAGATGGATTTTAGAAATCATATGAGCCCGTGACCTAGTGCTTTCTCTCTCTCCCTCTCTCTCTCCCTCTCTCCCTCTCCCCTCTATGTGTGCATATACACACATTGCCCGTGAGTATCCAGAGACTATGCAAATGATTTATCCTAAAAAATAGTTATTTGTAAAATTAAAGGCATTTTAATTTGCTTTTAAGTTATGTCTATTTTCTTTTTTTACCAAAATGTGAGGATAAGTGTGTTGTGCAGTATTTCAGCAGATGGCTGTCTTTGACACAATGTTTAGAAAAGCAACATGGTGACATTCTGCATTAGCTAGAGCAGACCGTCATTCCCCAAGATGTTAAGGCAACTTATGCTGAAAACTAGGGATGTGGAGTTGAGGATTCCAACCCAAGCTGTAGATTATCATTCAAGTTCCTTAAAATAAGTATTTCTTAAAGTACCCTTTGGTACATAGGCAAGGTCCTAGACATTTTTAGTTCTTATGTTGAGGGTGGGTGCTATTGGCATTTGGGGTAGAGGCCAGAAAGTCAACAATGTACTTGAAAGTTCTCAAAATAAGCAGATTACTTAGACCCAAATGGCAGTAGTGGTAAGGGCAAGAAACATATTGAACTAAGGTAAGTGAATCTACATTTGCTTTGCTTTCAATCACTTCAAAATGGGCACTACACTGGTTTAATGCAACATTTTTTGAAATATGTTATCAAATGAGTCCTATCGGATATTCTGTATGAAAAGAAACCAATGTGTATAGAAATGGTGTCTACTATGTTGCTATCTTGTAAATCTATGAAGAGAACTAGCACCTTAAATGCTCTGATGAGTCCTGTGAGGAGAATCCATTTGGCTTTGCCAGCTCTCTACTTGTATTCTACTGTATAACAGATTTGACATAGTCCCCATGAACCATGATGATGCTTCTAGACCCAGTAACTTCCTCAAAGCCCTGGAACAATTTGTCATACTAGATTATATTAACTCTTTAAGTCATAACTATGAAGTAACTTTAGCATTTTCAATCATACAAACCCTTTGTTCCAATATATCCTTTCACTATCATTTATGAGGGCCAGTGGGAATTTTTTATTAATCAGGATAAAGTTTTCTTTTAAAAATATTTTATTATTTGGTGTCAGATGATAATTTTCTGCATTAGATCTCTCCTGCTACCTTGCATGACTTGGGGACTGAACCCTGTTTACTAAGCTTGGATGCAAGTGTGACTTTCTTGCCCAATTTGTATTTTTTCTAACTATAGAATTAAAAGATTATCATTTTAGAAGATATATAAAATACACACAAGCAAAAAAATCTCCCCTAACTCTGTCACTCTTAATTTATTATATTTTCAGATTGATTTATGAGTATATTTTAAAACCAAATATAATTGTGACTGTTTCTTGCATTCTCTTTTAATTAGAATATATAACTTTGATATTATTGTATGATTATAACAACAACAGAAAAGGAATATTCAGGCATCATTTGGATGTAGTGAGAATATATTTGATATATTGGTTCAAGGTATTCAATCCATGCGGATGGATCACTTACATAACAGAGACCCCTATTAAAGGGCACTGTGTTTGTTTTGGTAGTTTTTAGGGTACACCTATGAATGATGTTCTACATATACATTTGTATACACTCTTATTTCCCAGAAGTGTTGTATGAACCAGCTGGGAAGGAGACAGAGTCAGGGATTCACTACTGACAGTGATAGATATAGCTTAAGGCTTTGATACTAAAACCTTGCTTTCTTTCCTCAAGATAATGAGCATGAGTGACACCAAGTCTTATCTTTATCTGCATGTCTTATGTGTGCACATGTGCATGTTGATGTCAGGTCCACTGGAGCTAGAGTTATAGCTGTTGTGAGCTGCACAATGTGGGTGCTGGGAATTGAACTCATGTCCTCTACAATACCAGCAAACACTCTTAGCCACTTAGACATCTCTTCAGACTCTAGGTCTTTTATTCTTATATTTTTCCTATCTATTTTAGAGACCCACAGCTAAACATTAGATAGAACTTATGGAAGAGTGGGGAGAAGGATTTAGGAACCCAGAGGGGATAGGGACTCCACAAGAAGACCATCAGAATCAACTAACCTGTATTTGAGGGAGGGGTTCCAGAAACTGAATCACCAACCAAAAAGAAAACAAGGCCTAGACAAATTCTCCTCACACATATGTAGTAGATATGAAAATTGGTCTGCATGTGAGTCCTCCAACAACTAGAGCAGGAGCTTATGCTGACTCTGTTACTTGCCTGTAGTTCCTACACCCCTAAATAGTTTGCTTTGTCTGGCCTCAGGGGAATAAGATGTGCCCAGTGCTGCTTTAACTGGAGGATCCAGGGAGGGCTGGTAGCCAAGGGGCCCTCTCCCTCCTCAAAGGAGAAGAAGAGCTTTAGGGGGAGGGGACCATGTGACATGGACTGGGAGGTAGAAGTTAGATGACAATTCATAAGCAATCCTGAAATGGAACTAAGGTTCTCTGATTTGGTGGTAAGAGCCTTCATCTACTGAGCTATCTCGCCACCCCTGGGTATGGATGTTCCATTGGTATCTCCAATTTATAAATACTACTGAGTCTGTATCAAAACATGTAGTAGGTCTAATTACTGTACTGGTTCTTGAGATGCACAGTATGCAGTGAAAATAGAGAAACCAACATGAAGAAACAGAGTGACACAGTTGACAGGTAACTATAAGAATGAACACTGGGACTTGGGAACTAGGAAAAGCTTCCTGGCAGACAAGTCCTCTTCCGGAAGACAAATAGGGGTTCTGAGGGTAAACACAGAAAATTATGGGTGCTTCTAGCCTTTGTGCCTGTGTAACATGTCAGACAGCACATATCTCTGAGTGTAGACAACATATCAGGGAAAAAATATGAACTCTATAAATACAAATAAGAAACAAGCCTAAGTGGAGCCCAAATTTTGAAAGCACAAGTGATTTAAGCTTTCTCCTGGTAAAGGGAGGGATTTGAAAGTAAACTGATTGATGCAAAGAATGCTGGGAGGTTATGATCGCAACTCCTTTGCATACCCACAATACCAAGGAAAAGATAGCTTCAAGCTTATGTGTGCATCTATCTTAAAATTTCAAATCATCACTTTGTATATCATTTCTAAAAAAGATTTTAGATCTTTGATTTATTTTTTCTGGTCATTACTATTCTTGTTAATATGGCAATTATTTATACTTCTAGTACTGGACTTAAAACAATAGGAAGGGAACACAAAATATAAGGGTTAGCAAACTTTATAGGAGAACTTTGTAGCAAACTTTGTAGCAAACTTTGTAGGGAAAGTTTTCTATGTTTTATACTCCTATGTTCATGCTGAACACATTTATGCTAATTTTGGGTCCTGCTACTTTTATACAAAGCCTTTCCAGACAGGGTGGTGATATGAGCTTATTTGATCATTTTCATGTACTTGGAAGACTTACTTTATTCCACACAGATTAATGAATAGTATCAATAGGTTGAAAAGATCTATTTTGAAGAAGTTACACTTTTTGGTCAGGAAGTGAAGATAATTTTTATTCTACAGAAGGAGACATTTTGTTTACACTCTGATCTTAATATTTTCGAAGTTTTAATTATATATTTTAATATAAAACTTTGAACTCTGAAAATGTAGCCATCTTGACAAAAGTTGGTGAAGACTTCTTGTCCTCTGTATGAAGGTTTCTGCTCACTTTCCATTTCCATCATGTAACAGGGATGGGAACAAATCATCTTTACTTGCTACTTGGCTCATGTTTGAACCAGAGAAAAAGAGTTGGATGTTTTCTAGAGAGATTTTTTTTTCTGCCTGAAGTTGAGCTGTTGAAAGCAACTTTTCACACTTTGTGGATTTACCTAATTACAGAATAATGGACAAGAGAGACAAAAACATATCCAATAAGTAGAACTACTTAGCAGAAAATAAAATTCACTCAAACTGTCTGGATTTTATGAAGTCTTCACCTGATCTCCTTCTGATAAGGTAGCTAATGCTTATCTTATAGATGGAGACATTAACATTTAGTGATTTTTTTAATAGAAGCGAATATATATAAATATGACCTGGAATGGGAAAAGGAATTATTTCTTATATTGTCATTACATCACTTTATCATCATGAACTCATAAATAAATCCTCACACAAGTACATTATAATAATCAGTCAAATATTGCCCAGTCCCAAACTCTGTCTACAACAGTGGACTTCTATACAATCAGAATGGCCATATGAAGCCACGAATCTTTGCACATTCACTACCAATGACACTTTCCTAGACATAATTTCTAAAAGGAAAAACTATGACAGAGTTGAAACTAGAAAAAAAGAATTCACTTTATGCCCTTTGTCAAGACTCTCGTGTGCTTTGCCTGCATTCCACCCTTCCTTATTATACCTCTCTTGGTCTCCTTTCTAAATCGTATACTAGCTTCCCACTGACAAGCAGTTTGTATATAAACATGCATACATTATTTCTCAGAAAATCTTCCAGGACCCACTCCAGATTCCTGCTGTGAAGATGCATCCGTAGGCAGGTGCGTTGCCTGGGGCAACCAGGTAAGTGTCAAAGGGCCTTGCATTTCTGAGACCTTTAAAGAAATCTGATGTGCTAATAAATCCAGAATGATTGGTCCTTCATCGTTTGTGAAAGGGGGACTGTGAAGGGCCACTCCTTTGTCATAAAGATTTCAAGAGCTTCTCATTTCATCTCAAGGTTAGGTATAGTTACACACTGCTGATAAAGTAGTGATTGCTAACTGACTGACATCTCAAAAAGAAAGAAAACCTCAGATCATTTATTAGAATGTAAACATTACAGATGCTCAATGATTCATGTTTTCCTAAAGAACTAAGGTTTAATTAGCAGAAATAGACTTTTGTTTACAAATAGAACATTAACTTATTGTTAAATTTTTGTAGGGGGTAATTTTGCTCAAATACACTTATCTTGAAATTTGTAACATATCATTTACTTTATATTCTTTTCCACTCCCAAGGATTCATGTAGAAAAATGTTTCTTTTTTCTTCCTAGTTTGGAAAGATTGTATATGAAGAAAAATGAGCTATTGGATGCTTCAGTTCCATTAATAACCATTACCAGCAGGATCTAACCCAGAATCTATGACAGTAACAGTCTCAGGGAGAAGCCCTGTCTTGGTTAGGGCGTTCAAGTCTCCCTCTCATGCCCTGTAATGATCCTTGCATGACTAATCTGCAGTTACATTTAAGTATCTCTCATCTAAAACTGTTCATATTCATTTTGAAAATTCTCATTTGTGGCATATTCACCAGCAAGAAATGCAGCTGAGAAATTAGAAACCCTTTTTACATAGGTGTTTATAGAATGCTATAGGATTTGTTCTTTGTGACCATAATGTCCAAAATAATGTTAAATAAAGTAAAATAGGACATTTAAAATACAATTAAAGAAAGACATTTTTAGAAATGCTTTTTGTAAATTGACAGAGAACATTTTAGATGCTTTATGAGAGGTATATCCCAGAGGAAGAAAAAGTATAATGGAAAATTGCCCAAGGAGGACATTTAAGTAAGTGAGTAGAGGCAAAGTAGGACAAAGGCTATTTGGCAAAAGTATGAGAGACTGGGCTGCTGTGTGCAGCAGGCTGACAGAAATGACAGGAAGTGCTGTAGAGCTCCGAGTATAATGACCACTCACCTCAGCAGAAGAAACTTTCAATTCTTTGAAAATTGTGCATTTGGAAAGATGTGAGTGAAATTGTCCATTTGACTTCATTGGTTTCATTGGTGGTGACCATCTTCCTGAGGATTTCCAAGGTTTTGCCTCTGTGTTGATTCACTGAATAAATAAATAGTATGTTTGCCTGCTTGGTTCTAACTTTTTTTCCTAAATCTGAGGAGAGAGAGAGAGAGAGAGAGAGAGAGAGAGAGAGAGAGGTATCGTAGAGTGTTGCTTTCATCTCTTTCATGTCTTGAGTATCTCTGTCACATGTGAACAACCCACCACATTTTTCTTTTGAATGAATGAATGAATCAATCAATCAATCAATCAATGATGCAGTGGTCTTCTATCTGTGTAGTTTAATTTCATTATTTCGGTTCCTGGTCTCCAGTGAATTTAGGTACTTATTTAAACCCTTCCCTCTTGAAGTTATATTTCTAACCTGAGTGTCTGTATTATTATTTTACTATGTTTGTCATCTGTACTTGTCCTTGATTTTAAAAATTCTTCTGCTTTGCACTATGCCTGGGGCAGCTTAGGGAGTCAGCAAGCATTTGTTAGGAATTTATATATTTCTCTCTCTGATCATAATTTCCATTCCCTGCCATTGGTCTCCAGCTGGGTCTTGATTGAACTCAACAACTGCATGAAAACATGACCTGACCAAATTGAAATCTGGACCAGAACCTCATTTCCCCACCTAGATTTCTGGTAGCCTGCTGTATTTCATTTACAGTATGACAAATCTATACAGAGAATTTAAATACCAGCTAATCTTAGATAGTACTTTCTATTGACTGCATCAAGCCTTATAAAAATTTGACTCTACAGATTCATATTTAGGTACAAATGACATGTTAAGAAAATGTTATGAAATGTTAAAAGACATTTCCACTCTTTACCATCCTTTGTATGTTGTGGTGTGTGTGTGTGTGTTCATATACAAGTGCTTTAAAATTATGGGCCTTCAAATGCCTAATTTTTGGTTTCTTTTAAAACCCTTTCTATTAATCATTAAATCTCTGCAAACATATACGCAATAGTGTTCTATATCAGAATCATTTTCAGATGTCAAAACAATAAAAAACAATTTAGAGTTGCAGGAGATATTTACCTTCAAATGTGCTGCTGATCAGTAATTGCAGTTGAGTAATCTAGAGTCAGGAAGACTGAGAGTCAGAGCACATGGTGGAGATAAGCTGGGTTTCTAATTTTCTCTATAAATGACTTGCTATTGGCCAGAAAAAAAAATGAAGGCAGATGCAAATGAGTGAAAGCAAGAGAGAATGAGCACACATGCCGGATGAGAAAATGGCAGATTTAGTTGAAATCTGGAATAAAGTTTCAGCATTGAGATGACATAAAATCAGATCTGAAAAGTAATTTAAAATGCAATTGTTAAATCTAGGAATTTAGTGTCATGCATACAGAGAGAAAGATGCAGCTGGGAGGGTGGGTGCAGAGTAAGTAGAATCAGTTCCAGATGTGAGCACTTACGAATTCAATACTTGTTGATTTACTGCAGGGGATTGTGGCAGAGCCACAGGTTGAGCAATTAGTACTGGGTTCCAAGACTTGAAAGGAAGAAGCAGCATGAAAAACAGCTTGTTCTGGAGCAGTTTCCCCCTAGTCCACACACTGGGGTCGCTTACCTAGCTCTATAAAGGAAGAATGCCTAGGTCCAATACCTAGAGTCTTAAATTTAATTGTTTAGTGTCTGGCTAGGATGTTGGGTTTCAAAAGATATCCAGCTCATTGTCATGTACAACCAAAGTTGAAAATTACTACTTGAAAATTATTACTATTACATCTATCTTTCTATCTATCTATCTATCTATCTATCTATCTATATACCTACCTATCGATATATATGAAAAAGATAAGAAGGAAGAATAATAAACTAGTTAGTGGAGGAAGAAATGGAGCTGAAGCAGACATCAACCCTCAGATAAGTTTTTGCTTACCTGTTTCACAGCTGTTCCCTGAGCAGAGCACCTACTGATATGGACACTGACCCCTGACAGAGTTTTCTATTCTAGGTACAGCAGTAAAACTTTAACTCAGTTGCTCATCTTATGGAACATAAAGTTTAAATTGTAATCAGGTTGTGGGGTCAGGTAGAGAAAAAGGAGAGAGGGGAAAGGCTCATCTTGGAAGAACCATAGGTAAGAGACAAATCAAACAATGGAACAATAGAGTTGGGAGGTGTCCTTTCCAAACTGAAATAAGCATGTTTGGGTGTAATGTATTCTGAACTAGGCACATTCTTGGTGTTTTTTAGTCAGGAAATAATTTTTAGGTTCCTAAATATCTTGATGGGAAGAAGTTCTGGTGCCAAAAGCTTGGGGCATTTTCCCAATTATCATTTAGAAGTGGCTAGGTTGATGAAGGACAGAAAAGTAAGACCTTCTCCAAAAGCAGAGCCAAGGTCCTCAACAGCAGTGAGTTGTGAAATTTCAAGGAAAATCAGGGCCTAATTAAACAACATTCTCCACCTTCTAGTATGCTCTATATTATAATTGCTATGGGATATTGACAATTTTATCTGTCTGTCTGTCTGTCTGTATTATGAATGTGTTTATCATTATCTTGATCCTGTTTTACTATTTCATTCAACGTGTATGTGATACAGCTTATTATGATTTTTCATTCTATTGTTTCCATAATAAAGGAAACCACACTTGGGGGAAAGCCTACTATACATTATTAGGTGATGAACTTCAAAACCTGCCAAATCCTGTTCCATTGTCCCTATGGAAGTGACAGATTCTGGAGCTGTTGCAGAAAGCCAGTGGGATAATGATGATCATGAATATGGAAGGAAAAGCCAAAAATGCCTCTAATGCAAGATACATTTTAAGGATTTAAAAAAAAAAAAGAATTACTGAATACCGGAAGGGATGCAGAAAGAAAGGAAGAATTAAAACAATTTTGAGGTTACACAGTGGTGTTGTGTCTTGAGATTGAGACTAAGGAGGAGAGATAAAAGGTTGAACATATTGATATTGAGTGTCATATAAAACAGTTAAAAGTTGGGAATAAGTAGTTGTTTTAGGAGTTTATATGGTAAGTTATGATTGTTGTAAGAAATCTAAGTTTCTGGGAGACACTCACAAAAATATTTCTAGTCAAGGTGTATATACTTTCATTAAAAAAAAAAAACAAAAAAAAAACAAACAAACAAAAAAAAAAAAACCTAGACCAGGGCTGAGCATGATGAATTTCAACATTTTAATGGACCTAGTATTAGGGAGTGAGAGACTGAAAAGGAAGGTTTACAGAGAATATCTTTTGTTTTGTTTGGATGCAAATTAAAACCTTACAGCCTACACAAAACGGTAGAACAGAAGGTGGAACACCCCATGTGAGAGGCAGAAAGAGTTCTGGGATAGTGCCAGATGTGGCAGATTCTCCCAGGAAGATGTGACACATGGGAACTGAGCACAGGTAACCAGCCATGAGGCAGAATGTAGATCAGAGTAAATAGGTTATAATAAGTTATGATCTAGTCAGAGAAGAGCAAAGCTAAATGGCCTAGGTTTTGTAAATATATTTTGAGTCTGAGTTTTATTTCTGGGAGCGTGGGGCTGAGAGGAAAAACTGGGACCTAACTTGTATAGGAAGGTAATAAGCAATGAAGGAGAGAGCACACCTCTTAGTGGAGAAAATGATTCTTCCCCTTAGTAAGGGATGGGTAGGTAGGTCTCATGCCTCTGTGTGGTTAAACATAAAAATATGCATACTGGGACAATGGGGACAAATATACAGAAGTCACTTGAGGAAGGAAAGGGGATGAAAAAGTAGACGGCTTCCTTTGAAGAATTTGGCTATACATGCGTGAACAGAAAATTTTGGGATAGATTAATTTATCTCATTTTAGATTCAGTATGTCATTATGAGTTTTCACAAAACAGGACTGATAGAGTAGAGAGGAGAAAATGACTGAGCAAACAGGGAAGACATTTGACTGAAGTCCTTGAGAAGGTGAGGTGGGGAGGGTTGTGGTATTTCCTACACAAGTAGGAACTGAACTTTGGTAGGAGAGAGGAAGGGGAAAATGAATTGAGATAAACAAAGCTTTGTGAGTTTAAGACTGAGAATATAAAGCAGATCATTGATTTTCTTATTCTCTGGGTAATGTACTCAGGTAAGGAGAAAGTATGTGTAAAAGAATTCATGGTGAGTTACAAAGTAACAGTGGCGGAGAATCACAGTAGTGACATCTACACCTGCCTTCAAATTTCACAGGATAAGTCAGGTTGGTTGAGTGATTTTTCTCCTTATCCATAGGTGTTGATGGGCTGTTTTATCCTCAGGACTAGTGGTCAGAGGAAGGAGTTAGGATAGGGAGCACATTAAGAAAGCAGTGAGAATGGTGGGCCTTGAGTATGGGCTGCACAGAGAAGTCAGTGAGTGCAAGTAGAAACTCTCCAGGGAGAAGCCTGCAAAGCACAAATGAAGATTTCACTGTTGCTGGAGGAACAAGCTGGGCGAGAGGCACTTGAAACCAACCTGGAGGAACGAAGACCATGGGAGTGGGTGGCTGAGGGGGAGAGAGAGCGTCCTTGGAGATGTTGAAGCAGCTCTAGTCCATGTGCAGGCTGTTGAAGTGACATGCTGAAGATGATAATGGTTCCTAGGGAAACTGTGATCCTCTACAAACGACCGTGATTGAGCAAGTCTTTGAAAGATGGTTTCAGCCAATATGGGGCTAGAGTGACCTGTCTGGTTGGCAAATGAAAAGACTCTCTGAGAGGTCTGCAGTGGAGCACACCCTCGATAATGTGTGCTGTCCTGCTGCAGGCAGGTAGGGAAGGTTCAAAGGGAAAACATACAAACAAATTCTTTCCTTAAAAGGGAAGGTGGCATCCAGATGCCCTTTAAAATATTCCAAGCAGAGGGGAGGAGCGTTTGATGATTCCAGGGTCCAAAAGGCAGGGGTGCGTATGAGTTATAGAACCAGGTAGAAAGATGATACAGTCCGAAATAATGTATAATTGAAAGAGCATTTGGAGGCAAAGGCCTTTGAGTAGGCTCTCTGGAGTGACAGTTGTAGCTGCTTCTGCTTTTACCTCTGCAACCAGCATCACTTTTGTAAGGCTAACCTGTGTTCATCTCTCCAGTAGCTTTTCCTTTGTTTTGGGAGGAACTGGAGTTTATCCATCTTAGCATTTCTTACTCACACTAGATGTCACTGTTGCTTGCCTCCTAATTTCAGTCCTAAGCTTAGTCAGTGTGATTGTTCAGTGTGGCAGTCATCACCCTGAGGCCACTCTTTGCCTTACCCACACAAAGACACACACATAAGGTTTAATGAGACTCTGGTGCTTATAAAACCACTGAAGTGTTAAATAGCTTAGGGTTAAACAGAGCTTCTTATGTATATATTCTAAGAAGCTGATTATTTAGTTTTTTTTTTTTCTTTCCTTTTTCCCTTTCTGCATTAGGGAATTAAAAGGCTGTGCATGAACTCAAACTGGAATTCTATGCAAAAAACAAACAAACAAACAAACAAAAAACCAAAACCAAAAAAGAACCATTTCTTCCTACTGTAAAAATATGGCATTGCATTCCTAAATTCAAACTTGGTTAATAAAGGGCTTCCTGACCCTCTGTTTCGGGGAGTGGGAAAAATGGTGTGAAATTATACAGATATGTTCATCACCTTGATGTGTGGTAAGCTATTGTCTAAGAATGTATGCAGTGTCTTTACGGTCTGTTCTAGTGGCACAACCATGAATGTTTTCTTCATCTAAAACAGATGAGGGATTCTGCCAGCAAAAGAGAGTGTTGGTAGTTATTTGGGCAACTGGTAATGGGGCAAATGTTGAAGTCCCTTTTACTATAAGAACCTGAAGTCACTGATAGCCAGGAAGCTATTGTTTCTTTTTTCCCGACAGAAACCTCTTCAGTCAAGAAGAGTTTTCAGAGAAAGGGAGATTGAAATAGGCAATATTGCTAATTTTCATTTAAATTTCACAGAATACGTTCACTAAACTATTCAGTAGAAATATTTATTGCATAGCTGACATGTCTCAAGCACTACTTACAGTGCTAGGGACACCATGTTAAACAAAGGCGAGCTGGTTCTCCTTGTGGACTGTTGTGAGATAAAAGAGGCCAAAATAAATAGGAGACGACTTTGTCTCCTTATAGTGCAGTAGAGACTGAACCAGAAGGAAAGGATGGTGAATTCTTGGGTACATGTAGGTCTGTGCTAGGCTGGTAGGAGATAACAGAGTAGACGGGAGGACAAAGACTATTTGTACAGAGAGAAACTTGACCCACAGGTCCTACTTCAGAGGGCTTATTCACAGAAGGGAACAAAGGCTGAACAGGGCAGCTCGCATGGGAGAGGACAGAAGGCTGGAAGTGATGACAGGTGAGGATTTGGATCTACACATGTAGGAATCTTATGTGTCACAGGATCAGGGCTTAGATTTTTCTTTTTTTCTGAGTGCAGAGGTGAATGACTGTGAGTTTTTAAGGAATGGTAAAGTGATTTGGTTCGTCTTTTAAACAGATTGCCCAGAATGTTCCCTGAAAGCAAGCAGGGACCCGAATGAAGAGTTAGGCCATCTGTTAGAAAGAAGGAGCAGTGAGCTGAGGGAAGATGGTGATGAATCGGGCAAGGTCACCGGGGGAAAGCTCTGAGATCATTTCTTCAACAGTCCAAGGCTTGAAGTTCCAGTTGGATTTTTTTTTAAACCAGTTAGTTATGATAGAGAGGAAATAGGTAGTAGAAGAGGAAGGGACCAGATATTAAAAGGGCAGAAAAGGACCTAAGAGCATTTCCCTAACAGCTAACTCTATCAACCAAAGTCCTTTTTCACGCTGCAGCACACTTACTGCTATTCAGAGGACAAAGGTGAGGAGGTGAGGGTTGCTTTACTCTCATTAGAGGTGACAAAGAAAAGAAAGCGACAATGTCAGTAGCACAACATATGGACTCCCCTGGGGCCTGAGGCACAGGACCTCATAGTTACCTTTAAAGAAATCCTTAAGGGACCAGGAGAGGGGGTGGGGGTGGATACTAACAGCTGTGCTGAGCTTCCCAATAAACCTTCATGTGAAAGCTTAAGAAAAAGAGGGTGGGAAGAAGGTATAAAAAGGTACAGCACACACCACTTATGTGGGGCTGAGTGGCAGATGGGCCTGTCGTTCACACACCTTACTGTATTAGTGTGCTCACACACTGACTTCAGCTGATTCTCCCATTACCCCTGTAACCAAACGCCAGCTGCACACACATGCCATAGGGCCGAGGGAGGATGGTTTACAACCTTGCTGTTCCATAGACAGTCTGAACTGGAATCCAGAGCCTTGGGCTCAGGAATCATGCTTTGGTGGCTCCTAAAATCTTTCACTGGTTAGATACAGTTTTTCCCAACTTACGTGGAAGTGGACATGTGGAATGTTTTTCTCAGTGTTTATTTTTTATGAAGAAATCTTATCATTTACCAAAAAAATCCATTTTCTTAGTTTTTACTGAGTGTTTATAAAATATTATATATTATAGCCTGACCAGGATAAAAATCTTTGATGTTTTCTTTTATCCTGATCTAACTGTCCAATGCTTAAAAACCATGAAGGCTTTTGACATACAAATAAACACTATGAGTAGCTAATATATTCCTGTCAAATATTATTTTAGGACACAGAACAATAACGTGCTGGTTATCACTGGTAGCCCCTTACAGTAGGGAATTCTCCAGGCATCATTCAGGGCTTTGCTGCAAGTGTCAGAGGGAGATTCACCTTAACTTCAGCAAGAGGGCTGTGCTGTCAATATATCAGGAAGCTCTCTGGTTAGTTGAGAGGCCTAGAGATTGAGCAAACTGACAGGAATGCAGGCAACAAGGAACATAGTGAAGGTCACAACAAAGGAACAGCCTAGAAAGGACCCACTGCTACTGTGCCACACTAGCACCACCCCCACCTTTGTAGATGCTTCGTGGAATGCACCCCAAGCTGTCTTTATTTCTTTTTGTCACTTGTGTGCAATTCCAAATGCCTGGCAGAATCATCAGATTAGCCAAGCTTTAGTCACCTGCCCAACCTGTAGGTGATAGCAAGAGGTTGCTCTGAATCCTTTAGATATTCAGAGATGACCTTGCCTTTTACCACATAGGGAGTTTCAGATATTACACAATGAAGAAGCTACAAACATGGAAACTGAGAGAGCAGAATATTTAGGCATAAAATATTCATAAGAAAAATTTAAGGTATCTTGAAAAGGCAATTTGGTTATTGAAAGAAACTACATCAATGATCTCAGAATAGCTTGAGGGCAGGGGAGGGGGTCACTTCCTCTCTATTTGCATACGGATGATCTTGCCAGCCATTTGGCTTTGTGTTGAGAATTCCAATATGTTATTCTGCAGTTATTGGAACAAAGACTGGTTAGCATCTTTCTCCCATTTATTTCATTTATGTCTGATAGGCTTTGTGGGAATAGTCTGCAACCCAAGTCATCAGAAAGCCTTTTACACTTTCCTTCTGGCTATGTCTGATTTTCAGTATGCTTGGAGTAATCAGCTTGTTTGTTTGTTTGTTTGTTTGTTTAATGGAGCACATTCAAATCAGCTCTTCTCCCTGCCCCAACCCCAAAGGAAGGTTGTGGTTTTGAATTTTATTATTCCACTCAGAGATTATGCATTTGTGACACCATATTCTGAAATGTACACTGCCAACCTATTATATCATTCTGAAAATGATGGGACAAAGTTTTAATTCATGCAGTAATTATAGTGTTTACCCCTAGCTTTCAAAGCAGAGATCAGAGGACATCCAAGGGACTGTTTGAAATCTTCTTTAATGTAGCATGCTTACTTTTATTATGCAGGAATTTTATGTTCCTGTGATAGGAGGATAGTCAAATTAGATCCATTAAAAATGAAAAATGTCATTATTAAAAATGTAGCCAAAATAAAATTAACAGTGTTAAATGTTATGGAAATTGCAACTGTCAGAATAAAGCATCAAGGAACTGCAATAGAACTATTTATTTAAATCTACTTAAAGCAACCAATCATTAATCTTGTCTTAGCAGGGACTACTCATTATAGTCTTGATGCAGTGAGACGTTACTCAACAATTATTTATGCCCCCTATTCACCTGCAAAATCTATGAAAATTATGACTATAGGAAATAAAGTGTTTGTATCATTCAATGTTCCTTAGTTCTCTTTCCCTCAACATTTATGTGACAATTTCAGATATATTTCTGAAGTGTATAAGTATGGTACCAAATAAGCAGAAGAGACAACTTCCATTAGACCTTTGAAAAGAGGAGCAGATACTCTTTCCTTGTTAGAACAAATATAGAATTAATACATAGAAAAAATAAGTTGAAATTTCAGTAAAATTCTTTGCTGTGTATATTTTAGAGGAAAAAGTTCCCATTTGAAAGAGAATAAGTGTTATGTGTGTTATGTTTCTAGCATGTACCAGCTGTTTATTGTTTCTTGATATCACACTGGCTTCCTATTTGACCATTTCTCAAAGGTTGAGTATGGAATAAATCAGTCTTCTTTCTTCTCTTCTCTCCCCCACCTGCCACCCCTCCTTTTTTCCTCCCAACTCCATCTCTCTCTCTCTCTCTCTGTTATCAGTGTGGTATGTGATATATGTGTGTGTTGTGTATTAATGTAAATATGCAAGTGCATATATCCCTGCATATGCACATGTGGGGTCAAGTATAGGATGCCCTCCTCCAATCTCTCTGTCCTTTTCTGGAGAGATGAGGCCTTTCATTGAACCAAAAACCCATTATTTCTGCTACAGTGGCTGGTCAGCAAGCTCTTGGAGCCTACATTTTTGGATCTCAGTACTCAGTTATGAGCACACAGAACTGTGCCTGGGTTTTTTACCTGGTCCTAAAGTGTTATGACCACATGCTTGGATACCAAGCCCTCTAATACACTAAGCCACCTCTCTAGAACAGCAAACATGTTTTCTACTTTATCCAACTTAATCTTTGAATTATACCACAAGGTAAGTACTATAAGCTCCACTGTACAATTAAAAAAATTGAGGATGAAGAACAAGGGTATACTTGTACCTGACCTTGGTCTCTGTGTCTATACTGACCCTCTGTATGGCACTGAAGCCTTCACACAGACTACCTTCTTTAATGTCCTTGGAGTAAAATCATGTTATTGCTTACCATTTTTTTTTTTTAAGATTTATTTATTTATTTATTTATTTATTTATTTAATGTATGTGAGTACATTGTTACTGTCTTCAGACAGATCAGAAGAGGGCACTGGATCCCATTACAGGTCGTTGTGAGCCATCATGTGGTTGCTGGGAATTGAACTCAGGATTTCTGGAAGAGCAGTCAGTGCTCTTAACCTCTGAGCCATCTCTCCAGCCCCACTTACAAGGTTTTATTTGAGAGCAGAGGTCATATTCCAATTTTGGATATCTCTTCCTTACCTAGGACTTTGAGGTTCTCAGAAGACCATCAAAATGATTTTTCCATACCTACAATGAACCTCTCACAGAGATCACTAGAGTGTTCTATCAGAAGTTCAGGAATCCTTGGCAGAGACTTTAAAGTTATGTCCTTGTAGCTAACTGAGTATGATAGAGATTGGGGTAGATTCTTAAAATCATGACCAAGAACAAAGGTCTGTTGAGGCTACGATTGAGCAAATTCCTCTTAGAATAAGAATTTTTCATTGGGATTTGCACAGCTTTTTGGTGGTGAATAAAAATGCGACTTTCTAACAGTGTTGCATATCTGATCATATTCCAAGCTCTGAAGAAGGCATGTTGGTAGGATGGAGCAGGAAAGTTATGTGTAGCTAGTAGACTTGTGTTTTTTTTTTTTTTTTTTTTTCCACTTTTGACCTGGAAGCTATAACTTTTCTCCTTGAGTCTGAATCTGATGCTTTTGCCTCATTACAGGAATGAGTCACTTCATTTATTTTAACTTAAATTCTATTGTAAGTGTTTAGAATAGGTCAGGAAAAATTATGGTTCTCACTGCACAGCTTTCTTGATCTATTTGTTTAAAAAAAGGAAAAATTCAGTTCAAAGAAAGACATTCATTTTCATACCAAATTTTCTTAATAAGAAAAAGTATAATTTTATAAACTTGTTATATGCCTGTATCTGACAAAGTTTGCAAAACAAGAAGACAAATACATTATATTTAGTACATATTATATATACTTCAGCTATAAGAAATCTAGGCTAAAGTAGCTACAAGGACCACTTTATTGTATTCTGTCCTCACATACATACTCACATTGTTTGAAGACATTGCATTACATCATATTACATTATTAAATTAAATGTTTGAGACTGTTTTGCGGAGATGAGATAATCTAGACAAGCAAGAAGAAGTATATGAAAAGCTCAGCACTTAGAGGGAATCTGTATTCAAACCTGAAGGTGAACGACAAAGCCTACTGTTTGCTTTTTTCCAAATGCTTACCTGGCACGAACCATCTGCATTACACATCAGTGGCATCACTTGAAGCTTTATTTGAAATTGAGGCAAAACCTTCCTAAGGGCAAATTTCTTACTTATATCTGAATGATTGGACATTTTCCTTTATTTTAAAATGAGTTGACTCTTGTTTCTTCTTGTCTTAAATCACTATTTGTGGAGACATTTAAGTGAGTGGATGTATACATGCATGGGGCATCATGTAATTTCTATAGAACCCTGTTTGTTTTAACTAATTTTAACTAATAATTGGAGCGTATATAATGTTTTCAGAAACAGAGCTTCACTTTCTAGCCCAGGTTGACCTCAAACATTTTGTAGCCCAGTCTTGCTTAAAACCCATGGCAATCTCTTGCCTCATCTTCTCAAGTGCTCAACAGTACTAACTAACAATGTGCTATTTGTTTATGCAGGCCCAGTTTATACAATATTTGGATGTGTCAACAAGAACAGCACTGTATGAACCCTCTAGTAGGTACCCATGAGAGAAATCAAACGGTATCATTTCAGGAAGGATTGTTGTTGCCTCTTCTTGGTGCTATCTGATAAAGATCTGACACCTTTGTCTAACCTGATGATCTACAAAGTTTTCCTGAACATCAGAGCCAAGCCCTGAACCATGAAAAAGTAATGCTTTTCTTTTCAGCAATGAAGATGAGAACATTTCCATGTTCCTTAATACCATCTCATCTTTGTAAATTAGGGATTGACATTTTATTTCCTTCATTTGATCATTCATTGTTCACACTATCAGTAAACATATTGCCTGGTAAAGCTGAGTTACTTATCAGCTAATACTAACTGCTCATTATGTTCCATTTTCAGAACCAAGTCGATGTTATAGAGAATTAAGACAATAGATAGAAAGAAAAATGTTTTTTTTTTTCTAAATTGAACTTGGAAATTTTTGTCAAAGGAAGCTAGAAAGAAGGGGGGGGGGGATATTGGAAGGGCATGGCTAAAACATTTCAGATATTCCTGTTCATTAGTACTTCTTCCCAAGCCCCAAGTTCACTGTAGGGTCGCCAGTACATTTTGCAACATCTCAGCTTCTTCCTAATGCTTTGTTTTCTGTACTTATCTGAGAGAATTTAAAGCTTTCAGTCCATCTAAGTCTGAAAGTTGCTGAGACTTGCTTGTTAAGTGGCCTAATTCTAACCAGCAGAATGAACCCAGGTGACCTCGTTTCTCTCTTTGTATCTATCCCATTATGTTCATATAAAACCAAGGTCTGCAGTTAGTAGCCAAAGTATTTAAAACACATCTCTTTCACAAATTGTTTTAAATATCTATCATTCTATTTTGAAAAAAAAAAAGACATCTAGGAAGAATTTGCTTATTGCCTATCTTATTGTTTTTTTTTTTTAATTCAGTATGAGTAATTTATTTCTCTCTCCCCCCCCCCTTCGTTCTTTGAGAGTATTCACCATTCCTCTCTGAACTCTTCTCAAAGCTACCACCACTTCCCTTTTCGCCTAGTCTTTGTTCCTTTTCTTTTCCCATGAAGACCAACAGGGCTGCCCAAATATTCTTGGATATGTAGTTTTCTACTGAAGCATGATCAGCTTTCCAGGGGCAACACATGCAGAAAACTTTCCCATTATCTAGCAATTGCCAATGGAATTGGAATTGAATAGAATTTGTGTCTAAAATTCTTCTCCATGCTTTAATCTTGTCTAGGTTGGGCGTGCACAGGTATTGTAATGCTGTCACAACCACTATGAGTTCATATGTGTAGTCCTGCTATGTCCAGGAAACACGATTTTCTTATACTTACTATCATTTCTACCTCTTACATTCTTTCAGATATTCCTTCCACAGTGATTCTTGAGGAGGGGTTGTGGTATAAACACTTTGTTTAGGGCTGAGCATTTGCATTCTCTTATTCTCTGTCTGTTGACCAGTTTTTTCTACCAACTCTATACTGAAAGCATTTAAAATCACATGGCATGAGCCTGTGTAGAGGGGTTATGTATGCATTGTGATATGTTGTGTTTGGTGTGTCTGTGTGGTGGTGGTATATGTGTGGAGTGATATGTGGTATGTAATATGTATAAGTATTGTGAATATGTATGCTTTTCTGCATGATAGAGAATCTAGTTACTTCCAAATATTCTAAGCACATAATTCTGTCAGTGAGATACACATGCAGCTAAGAAGCACTTTAATGTATTGCGTGGGTTTTCAAGTGAACAGGTAAGATGAAGTGAGGCAGAACTCACAGAAAGCCTATGACATGGTTATACATTCATAAAGGTGTTTTCCCTTCCCAAAGTCACAGCAATTCTTTTTCTAGGCTTGTTATGGGCCAGTCCTTTCTCAAGGGATGCATGTTTAAGTAAGACTGTTTCAAACTCATCCACATCTTTTCAAAATGAAATGTAGTCCTTTGAGACACAGCTTTGTGAATGGAGGTCTTTTCAAATTGTAAAAGCTTGGAGACTCCATGGGGCCATTCATTACAACTGACTCTATAGTCATGAAAATAGAAGTTTATATGGATCAATATTTGGCAAAGTTGACTTTAAGGCTCCCAGCAACCTTGGGGAGCTTGGCATTCACTCATTATCCTGTCTTCTTTTCTTGTCAATTCATAGAATACTTTAAAGCTGTAAGGAAATATTTGACCCAATATTTTCTTCCCTTTTTTGATTGGGGTTTAGCTCACTAAATTGGTAAAAAAAAATGGGTTGGCAAGTCAATGACTACTAGAGAATATTGGTACAAAGTCTTCAGAACTCTATGTAAATCACATGGTAGGCTATAGAGAGTGTGGAAACTGGGGTTTCCATGGACATAACTGGGGTCTAAGACTATTAGGCCATTTATAGACAATCCAAGTTTCTTCTGTTTCTCTTAGATATATAGAGTCCTTATCACAAGACTCAACTAAGATGGGAACCCCAGTGTTTAAATACTAATTTTTAATAGAATCTCAAATCTCATATTTCACTACAGAGTCCATTTGACCTAAATTTTACTGTTCAAGGTCTATACATAAGCAGCATTTTTAATGATTTGTCAGTCTCACTGATTACTTGGCTGCTCAATATTCTTTCCCCATTATACTCCTCTATTATATTCCAAAGCTTATAATGCTGTGTGTGCTCACTGTCAGTCTTGGGTCTCCTTGAGCTAAATTGGCCTTTGTGGGCATTGTACTTTCTCTGACAAGAGATGCCATTTCCAGGTACATAGATTCAGCATAGCTGAATGGAACAGGCAGCCCAGCAGAAGCATCAGCAAACCATAAAATCCGTAATTCTAAAGTGTCAGGATCAGTATTTCACGGGTCTTCCTGTTAACTCTAGAATCAGATCAACTGGGAACACAGTTTGGAGCCAAATTTTGACAGGTGCAGCAACTGCCATAGTGCCACTTCTCTTTCCCTAATCCTCCCATCTGCTCCCAGGATTCCTCTGTTTCTCTTTGAAATAGTCCCTCTTTTGATTTCATTGGCCTCAAATACTCCACTTTGTCATTTAAGACAAAGTCCACGAAAATAAGTCACTGCAGACAGGAACGGAGCTATTATATGTAATTAGAGGAGCAAAAGAAGCCAGACTGAATGATTGCCCCCTGCAAATTGTTTTTTCTGTTTATGTTGCTGTAATTATTCAACATTCTTTGCCTTTATTAGGAGTTTTGCTATCTGCACATAAGCAAATAAGAGAGGTAATTAAACTATTGGTAATAGATAAAAAAATGCTCGAGTGAATTTGTTCATACAAAAGGTTTTCATGAACAATTAAATGCTAAAAATTTTTGTCATGGTAGTTAATAAAATGTATTTTCTATTCTCAAGAGCTTATAAAAGGTAATATTTATTCATAAAATATTTACTATTAAAATTCAACATGATGTATTTTGTTGAATTTTTAGTAAGAATCACGAGGAAAAGGAGAGTATTTACAGGTTTTATTCTGAGCAAAGACTATGCTAAACAAAAATAGGGTGAACTGGAGCTGGCCCAGCGGCCCAGCGGCCCAGTGTCCTAATGTCCCGGTGTTCCGGTGTCCCGGTGTCCCGGTGTCCCGGTGTCCCGGTGGCCCAATGGCCCAGTGGCCCAGTGGCCCAGTGGCCTGGATTTGCTAATCCTTTCCTTGAAACAATGACACTAAGGTTTATTTCTTCTTCTGTTTCAGAAGGAATAGAATAGGGGAATTTGGTTCAAAAAAGCAGAGATATAAATAAGTTTCCACAGCTGCCTTTTGCACATTGCTCATGGTTTTGCTTTATTTTATTTTATTTTATTTTATTTTAATTTTTCTGTGCTGTGAAGGTTTCTTTGAGAGAGAGGAATTGTATGGTAAATTGAGGGGGCTAGGGCTTTGTGAAGTTGATGACATTCATACTGCTCTATTTGTAGCAGTCTTCTCCTTTTGGAGTGACTCTTGAAGTTGATACTTTCTTAACTTCTTGAGAACATGTTTGCTGAGTTGAATCCTACCCTAGTTGTTGAGAATAACAATTAAAAGGGTCAAATGTGTTTCTTTTCCCCTTATCCTTCCTAGTTATTTTTCATTCAGTTTTTAGATTTCTGAATCTTTTCCAAATATTCTGAAAAATTCATATTCAAGGGGAAATACAATCTAGTTATAATGAATTGTTCATAAATGATGAGGCTTTGAACTCTGTACACAAAGAATTATATAGAAATATGTAATGTAGTTTCTAAATTTAAAAAAAAGATTATTTCAGACATGAGCACTATATTTACATTGCTTCTACCACTTCCACCCCTTACACTCCCCATGCTTCCACAAATCCTTCCCAGGTTTATGATCTCTTCTTCTTTAATCTATCTATCTATCTATCTATCTATCTATCTATCTATCTATCTACATATATATTGTATGTGTGTGTGTATGATATGCACATGTGTTTAGAGTCGACCACTAGAGTTTGTGTAACTTTTCTGCTCACTACTAGTGAAAACTATTTTCCTTTTCTCAGTAGCCATTGATTGACGAAAGCTCTTTATTTATGCGTGGGACCTTATCGACTGTCATTGTCAACAATGAGCACATATTATTTAGGCAATCCTCATGATGATATTTGATATGTACAACTTCCCTATCATGTATGGAGGAGACCGTTTTGCACAGGAGTCATGGTCCTTTGGCTCTTACAATGTTTTCATCTCCTCTGCTGCTATTTCTCCTCTGTCTTGGGTATCTGAGTATATCTGCAACAAGTCAAACTGCAGAGAATAGGTGGCTATGAGGTTCTCAGACCCAAATAGCACATCTACAACATTTTATATCTTGCCAGTGGCTCAGTCATTCATGATTACTACAGGTGAGAATACTGCCAATGTCCTCATTAACAGATCACTATTAATATATTTTTTAATTTTTCCATGAAGCTGACCAGTTCTTCTGAATTATAAAACATAGCCTAGGTAATCATTGAAGTACCCGAAATTTTTTGTAGTCTTTTAATTACTAAATCAGGAAGGTAGACTGAAAATACCTGTGAATAAAACATTTAAGTGAACTATAGACTGTTTGAGTTCTATAATTTGACTTAGTTTTTTAAACTTTTAAGTTATTTTTAAACATTTCATACCATTATGCAAAGTTAAGAATCCCTACTTCTAATGTCAAGCTTTTTTTTTTTTTTTTTCTTTTTGGCATTACTCTCATGTGCTGTTGGCAGCATCAATGAATGTATTGCCCAGCCCGCCCATCATGAATAACAGACAATAATAAGCAACTAATACTGGGCTATAAAAACTGAAATACAATTGTCTTGTCTAAGATGTGACCTTGGATAAGGATCGATGTACATATCAGTCACCTAATAGCTCAGAAGAATACCACCAGTGTTTACAGTGTTTAAGAGTATTTTGGTAAAAATGTGTTAGTTTCAACATCCAACTCTAACACTTGCTATCTTGTGCAAATTCTAAATATATCTCAATTTCCTCAGCTAAAGCAATTGACATAAGAGACAGAGGGACATTGTATATCCTATGTATTAATAAAGAAAGTCTCTTTCAGAAATAAACACGTATTACTAAGCCCTGAAATATATCATCTACTGTTATTACTTACTAAAAACAGAGAACTGATATCCTGTACACATTATTCCTAGATTTTAAATGAGTCATCTACAACTTATAAAGACCAATATGCCAGTGAAGGTTTGGAGTTGGTGAGATCTCTATGAATCTGCCTCTGCTGTCAAAGTTACCTGTGTTTCAGTCTTTCCACTGTAAAATGGTGATAACAACAAAACATAATCAGAGAATATTAGAATCTGAAAGGATGTTTACCACTT
This sequence comes from Mus musculus, assembly GCF_000001635.26. NCBI lineage: Eukaryota > Metazoa > Chordata > Mammalia > Rodentia > Muridae > Mus > Mus musculus. The sequence continues at coordinate 50,187,542 of NC_000076.6, read as the reverse complement.
GCTTAGCACATAACCAAGCTAAATAAGTGTCATCTATTACAATAAAATTAAGGAGACTTTTGCACCATTATACGGATTTATTTTCTAATCAGAGACTAGAAAATGAACCTATAACAAGTTGTGTGGCCAAGACTATCACATTAGCTTTTAATCAAAGATTCATATATCTGTCATTAATTTGCATTTTTGTGTCAGGACACACCTCCAAACAAATATCTTACTGTCAGGTAGAAATATAGAAACAGACTTTGGAATGCTAGAGTACAGCTAGCTCACCCATGACTGATGCTGAAATACTCATCGTGGTTCTACACAGGAATAAAAGAGAGAAGGAAAGATCAGGGAATAGTTATAGAAAATAATCAAGAGAAGATATGTTAAGTTTAGAAACATTAATGATTTTCAAACCCTATGGTCTTTCAAGTGAACATATCCCTGTTTTTAGAAATGAAAGAAAACCACCCAAAGTAAATGTTCAAACACAAATTGAACAAAATTTCCTATTTCTTTCTTTACCTGAAAGTCATGGTGCAATTATATCTAGCCTATTTGAAAGTGACACTTTGGTCTTCCTTCTTCTTGAGTTTCACGTGTTTTGCAAATTGTAACTTGGATATTCTAAGTTTCTGGGCTAATATTTGCCTATCACTGAGTGCATATCATGTGTGTTCTTTTGTGACTGGGTTACCTCACTCAGGATGATATCCTCCAGATGCATCCATTTGCCTAAGAATTTCATAAATTCATTGTTTTTAATTGCTGAGTAGTCATTGTGTATATTTACCACATTTTCTGTATCCATTCCTCTGTTGAGGGACATCTGGGTTCTTTCCAGCTTCTGGCTATTATAAATAAGGCTGCTATGAACAGCATATGCCCCAGTACAGGGGAATGTCAGGGCCAGGAAGTGGGAGTGGATGGGTTGTGGAGCAGGCTTTGGGGATAGCATTTGAAATGTAAATGAAGAAAATATCTAATAAAAATGCCTTAAAAATAAAATAAAAGTAGAGAAAGAAAGAAGGGAAGAAAGAAAGAAAGAAAGAAAGAGAGAGAGAGAGAGAGAGAGAGAGGGAGGGAGGGAGGGAGGGAGGGAAGGAGGGGGGTAGGGAGGGAGGGAGGAAGGAAGGAAGGAAGGAAGGAAAGAAGGAAGGAAGGAAGGAAGGAAGGAAGGAAGTGACATTAACCACTTGGAGCTTTCAGGTTCCATTTAGTAAAAGACCTCACTTCAACTAACAAAATAATTTCTTAGTAGGCTGAAAATATGATGTTTCTAGGGTTATTTGGTTCTCTGTAGTCTGACTTTTGGAGTTCTTTGAATATTTTGGATATTAGCTCTCTATCACATGTAGGGTTGGTAAAGATCTTTCTTATTCTCTGAGTTGCCATTTTGTCCTATTGACAGTGTCCTTTGCCTTATAGAAACATTTCAGTTTTATGAGGGCCCATTTGTCCATTGGCGTTCTGTTAAAGAAATTTTCCCTTGGAGCAATATGTTTGTGGTTCTTTCCCAATTTCTCTTCTTTTTGATTCAGTGTATCTGGTTTTATGTGGAGGTCCTTGATCCACTTGGACTTGAACTTTGTATAAGGAGAAAAGAATAGATCATTTTGCACTCTTCTACATGCTGACCATCAGTGGAACCAGCATTTGTTTCAAATGTTGTCTTCTTACCTCTGGCTGTTTTTGGATTCTTTGTCAAAGATCAAGAGACCATAGGCTTGTGGGTTTATTGATGGGTCTTCAATTCTATTCCATTGATCTCTCTCTGTACCAATTCCATGTGTGTGTGTGTGTGTGTGTGTGTGTGTGTGTGTGTGTGTGTGTGTTTTATCACTATTGCTCTGTAGTATAGCTTGAGGTAAGGGATAGTGATTTCCCCAGAAGTTCTTTTATTGTTGAGAATGGATTTTACTATCCTGGGTTTTTTGTTATTCCAGATGAATTTGAGAATTGTTCTATCTATGTGAAGAATTGAGTTGGAATTTTGATGTGATGGAGATTGCATTGAATCTTTAGATTGCTTTTGCTAAGAAGTCCATTTTAACTATGTCAATCCTGCTAATCCATGAGCATGGGAGATCTTTCCATCTTCTAAGGTCTTCTTCAATTTCTTTCTTCAGAGCCTTGAAGTTCTTATCATACAGCTCTTTCACTTGCTCTGTTAGAGTCATACCAAGATATTTTATATTATTTGTGACTATTGTGAAGGATGTCATTTCCCTAATTTCTTTCTCAGCCCATTATCCTTTGAGGAGAGGAAGGCTACTGATTTGTTTGAGTTAATTTTATATCCAGCCATTTTGCTGAAGTCATTTATCAGATGTAGGAGTTCTCTGGTAGAATTTGGAGGGGCAGTCATGTATACTATCATATCAGCTGCAAATAGTGATACTTTGACTTCTTCCTTTCTAACTTGTGTCCCTTTGATCTCCTTTTGTTGTCTAATTCATCTGGCTAGAACTTCAGCTGTAAAAATGACTTCATGAAATTCACAGGCAAATTGATGGAACTAGAAAATATCATCTGGAGTGAGGTAACACAGACAAAAAAGAACACACATGGTATGTCCTCAATGATAAGTAAGTGGATATTAGTCCCAAAGCTCAGAATACCCATGATACAACCCATAAACAATATGGAGCTTAAGAATAAGGAAGACCCCCTTCCACTCGACTCGAGACTCGAGCCCCGGGCTACCTTGCCAGCAGAGTCTTGCCCAACACCCGCAAGGGCCCACACGGGACTCCCCACGGGACCCTAAGACCTCTGGTGAGTGGAACACAGCGCCTGCCCCAATCCAATCGCGCGGAACTTGAGACTGCGGTACATAGGGAAGCAGGCTACCCGGGCCTGATCTGGGGCACAAGTCCTTTCCGCTCGACTCGAGACTCAAGCCCCGGGCTACCTTGCCAGCAGAGTCTTGCCCAACACCCGCAAGGGCCCACACGGGACTCCCCACGGGACCCTACGACCTCTGGTGAGTGGAACACAGCGCCTGCCCCAATCCAATCGCGCGGAACTTGAGACTGCGGTACATAGGGAAGCAGGCTACCCGGGCTTGATCTGGGGCACAAACCCCTTCCACTCCACTCGAGCCCCGGGCTACCTTGCCAGCTGAGTCGCCTGACACCCGCAAGGGCCCACACAGGATTCCACACGTGATCCTAAGACCTCTAGTGAGTGGAACACAACTTCTGCCAGGAGTCTGGTTCGAACACCAGATATCTGGGTACCTGCCTTGCAAGAAGAGAGCTTGCCTGCAGAGAATACTCTGCCCACTGAAACTAAGGAGAGTGCTACCCTCCAGGTCTGCTCATAGAGGCTAACAGAGTCACCTGAAGAACAAGCTCTTAACAGTGACAACTAAAACAGCTAGCTTCAGAGATTACCAGATGGCGAAAGGCAAACGTAAGAATCCTACTAACAGAAATCAAGACCACTCACCATCATCAGAACGCAGCACTCCCACCCCACCTAGTCCTGGGCACCCCAACACAACCGAAAATCTAGACCCAGATTTAAAAACATTTCTCATGATGATGATAGAGGACATCAAGAAGGACTTTCATAAGTCACTTAAAGAATTACAGGAGAGCACTGCTAAAGAGTTACAGGCCCTTAAAGAAAAGCAGGAAAACACAGCCAAACAGGTAGAAATCATTAAAGAAAAACAGGAAAACACATCCAAACAGGTGATGGAAATGAACAAAACCATACTAGAACTAAAAGGGGAAGTAGACACAATAAAGAAAACCCAAAGCGAGGCAACGCTGGAGATAGAAACCCTAGGAAAGAGATCTGGAACCATAGATGCGAGCATCAGCAACAGAATACAAGAAATGGAAGAGAGAATCTCAGGTGCAGAAGATTCCATAGAGAACATCGACACAACAGTCAAAGAAAATACAAAATGCAAAAGGATCCTAACTCAAAACATCCAGGTAATCCAGGACACAATGAGAAGACCAAACCTACGGATAATAGGAATTGATGAGAAGGAAGATTTTCAACTTAAAGGGCCAGCTAATATCTTCAACAAAATAATAGAAGAAAACTTCCCAAACATAAAAAAAGAGATGCCCATGATCATACAAGAAGCCTACAGAACTCCAAATAGACTGGACCAGAAAAGAAATTCCTCCCGACACATAATAATCAGAACAACAAATGCACTAAATAAAGACAGAATATTAAAAGCAGTAAGGGAGAAAGGTCAAGTAACATATAAAGGAAGGCCTATCAGAATTACACCAGACTTTTCACCAGAGACTATGAAAGCCAGAAGAGCCTGGACAGATGTTATACAGACACTAAGAGAACACAAATGCCAGCCCAGGCTACTATACCCGGCCAAACTCTCAATTACCATAGATGGAGAAACCAAAGTATTCCACGACAAAACCAAATTCACACAATATCTTTCCACGAATCCAGCCCTTCAAAGGATAATAACAGAAAAGAAGCAATACAAGGACGGAAATCACGCCCTAGAACAACCAAGAAAGTAATCATTCAACAAACCAAAAAGAAGACAGCCACAAGAACAGAATGCCAACTCTAACAACAAAAATAAAAGGGAGCAACAATTACTTTTCCTTAATATCTCTTAATATCAATGGACTCAATTCCCCAATAAAAAGACATAGACTAACAGACTGGCTACACAAACAGGACCCAACATTCTGCTACTTACAGGAAACCCATCTCAGGGAAAAAGACAGACACTACCTCAGAGTGAAAGGCTGGAAAACAATTTTCCAAGCAAATGGACTGAAGAAACAAGCTGGAGTAGCCATTTTAATATCGGATAAAATCGACTTCCAACCCAAAGTTATCAAAAAAGACAAGGAGGGACACTTCATACTCATCAAAGGTAAAATCCTCCAAGAGGAACTCTCAATTCTGAATATCTACGCACCAAATGCAAGGGCAGCCACATTCATTAGAGACACTTTAGTAAAGCTCAAAGCATACATTGCACCTCACACAATAATAGTGGGAGACTTCAACACACCACTTTCTTTAAAGGACAGATCGTGGAAACAGAAACTAAACAGGGACCCAGTGAAACTAACAGAAGTTATGAAACAAATGGACCTGACAGATATCTACAGAACATTTTATCCTAAAACAAAAGGATATACCTTCTTCTCAGCACCTCACGGGACCTTCTCCAAAATTGACCATATAATTGGTCACAAAACAGGCCTCAATAGATACAAAAATATTGAAATTGTCCCATGTATCCTATCAGACCACCATGGCCTAAGACTGATCTTCAATAACAACATAAATAATGGAAAGCCAACATTCACGTGGAAACTGAATAACACTCTTCTCAATGATACCTTGGTCAAGGAAGGAATAAAGAAAGAAATTAAAGACTTTTTAGAGTTTAATGAAAATGAAGCCACAACGTACCCAAACCTATGGGACACAATGAAAGCATTTCTAAGAGGGAAACTCATAGCTCTGAGTGCCTCCAAGAAGAAACGGGAGACAGCACATACTAGCAGCTTGACAACACATCTAAAAGCCCTAGAAAAAAAGGAAGCAAATTCACCCAAGAGGAGTAGACGGCAAGAAATAATCAAACTCAGGGGTGAAATCAACCAAGTGGAAACAAGAAGAACTATTCAAAGAATTAACCAAACGAGGAGTTGGTTCTTTGAGAAAATCAACAAGATAGATAAATCCTTTGCTAGACTCACTAAAGGGCACAGGGACAAAATCCTAATTAACAAAATCAGAAATGAAAAGGGAGACATAGCAACAGATACTGAAGAAATCCAAAACACCATCAGATCCTTCTACAAAAGGCTATACTCAACAAAACTGGAAAACCTGGACGAAATGGACAAATTTCTGGACAGATACCAGGTACCAAAGTTGAATCAGGATCAAGTTGACCATCTAAACAGTCCCATATCACCTAAAGAAATAGAAGCAGTTATTAATAGTCTCCCAACCAAAAAAAGCCCAGGACCAGATGGGTTTAGTGCAGAGTTCTATCAGACCTTCAAAGAAGATCTAATTCCAATTCTGCACAAACTATTTCACAAAATAGAAGTAGAAGGTACTCTACCCAACTCATTTTATGAAGCCACTATTACTCTGATACCTAAACCACAGAAAGATCCAACAAAGATAGAGAACTTCAGACCAATTTCTCTTATGAATATCGATGCAAAAATCCTCAATAAAATTCTCGCTAACCGAATCCAAGAACACATTAAAGCAATCATCCATCCTGACCAAGTAGGTTTTATTCCAGGGATGCAGGGATGGTTTAATATACGAAAATCCATCAATGTAATCCATTATATAAACAAACTCAAAGACAAAAACCACATGATCATCTCGTTAGATGCAGAAAAAGCATTTGACAAGATCCAACACCCATTCATGATAAAAGTTTTGGAAAGATCAGGAATTCAAGGCCCATACCTAAACATGATAAAAGCAATCTACAGCAAACCAGTAGCCAACATCAAATTAAATGTAGAGAAGCTGGAAGCAATCCCACTAAAATCAGGGACTAGACAAGGCTGCCCACTTTCTCCCTACCTTTTCAACATAGTACTTGAAGTATTAGCCAGAGCAATTCAACAACAAAAGGAGATCAAGGGGATACAAATTGGAAAAGAGGAAGTCAAAATATCACTTTTTGCAGATGATATGATAGTATATATAAGTGACCCTAAAAATTCTACCAGAGAACTCCTAAACCTGATAAACAGCTTCGGTGAAGTAGCTGGATATAAAATAAACTCAAACAAGTCAATGGCCTTTCTCTATACAAAGAATAAACAGGCTGAGAAAGAAATTAGGGAAACAACACCCTTCTCAATAGTCACAAATAATATAAAATATCTTGGCGTGACTCTAACTAAGGAAGTGAAAGATCTCTGTATGATAAAAACTTCAAATCTCTGAAGAAAGAAATTAAGGAAGATCTCAGAAGATGGAAAGATCTCCCATGCTCATGGATTGGCAGGATCAACATTGTAAAAATTGCTATCTTGCCAAAAGCAATCTACAGATTCAATGCAATCCCCATCAAAATTCCAACTCAATTCTTCAACGAATTGGAAGGAGCAATTTGCAAATTTGTCTGGAATAACAAAAAACCTAGGATAGCAAAAAGTCTTCTCAAGGATAAAAGAACTTCTGGCGGAATCACCATGCCAGACCTAAAGCTTTACTACAGAGCAATTGTGATAAAAACTGCATGGTACTGGTATAGAGACAGACAAGTAGACCAATGGAATAGAATTGAAGACCCAGAAATGAACCCACACACCTATGGTCACTTGATCTTCGACAAGGGAGCTAAAACCATCCAGTGGAAGAAAGACAGCATTTTCAACAATTGGTGCTGGCACAACTGGTTGTTATCGTGTAGAAGAATGCGAATCGATCCATACTTATCTCCTTGTACTAAGGTCAAATCTAAGTGGATCAAGGAACTTCACATAAAACCAGAGACACTGAAACTTATAGAGGAGAAAGTGGGGAAAAGCCTTGAAGATATGGGCACAGGGGAAAAATTCCTGAACAGAACAGCAATGGCTTGTGCTGTAAGATCGAGAATTGACAAATGGGACCTAATGAAACTCCAAAGTTTCTGCAAGGCAAAAGACACCGTCAATAAGACAAAAAGACCACCAACAGATTGGGAAAGGATCTTTACCTATCCTAAATCAGATAGGGGACTAATATCCAACATATATAAAGAACTCAAGAAGGTGGACTTCAGAAAATCAAACAACCCCATTAAAAAATGGGGCTCAGAACTGAACAAAGAATTCTCACCTGAGGAATACCGAATGGCAGAGAAGCACTTGAAAAAATGTTCAACATCCTTAATCATCAGGGAAATGCAAATCAAAACAACCCTGAGATTCCACCTCACACCAGTCAGAATGGCTAAGATCAAAAATTCAGGTGACAGCAGATGCTGGCGTGGATGTGGAGAAAGAGGAACACTCCTCCATTGTTGGTGGGAGTGCAGGCTTGTACAACCACTCTGGAAATCAGTCTGGCGGTTCCTCAGAAAACTGGACATAGTACTACCGGAGGATCCAGCAATACCTCTCCTGGGCATATATCCAGAAGATGCCCCAACAGGTAAGAAGGACACATGCTCCACTATGTTCATAGCAGCCTTATTTATAATAGCCAGAAGCTGGAAAGAACCTAGATGCCCCTCAACAGAGGAATGGATACAGAAAATGTGGTACATCTACACAATGGAGTACTACTCAGCTATTAAAAAGAATGAATTTATGAAATTCCTAGCCAAATGGATGGACCTGGAGGGCATCATCCTGAGTGAGGTAACACATTCACAAAGAAACTCACACAATATGTATTCACTGATAAGTGGATATTAGCCCCAAACCTAGGATACCCATGATATAAGATATAATTTGCTAAACACATGAAACTCAAGAAGAATGAAGACTGAAGTGTGGACACTATGCCCCTCCTTAGATTTGGGAACAAAACACCCATGGAAGGAGTTACAGAGACAAAGTTTGGAGCTGAGATGAAAGGATGGACCATGTAGAGACTGCCATATCCAGGGATCCACCCCATAATCAGCATCCAAACGCTGACACCATTGCATACACTAGCAAGATTTTATTGAAAGGACCCAGATGTAGCTGTCTCTTGTGAGACTATGCCGGGGCCTAGCAAACACAGAAGTGGATGCTCACAGTCAGCTAATGGCTGGATCATAGGGCTCCCAATGGAGGAGCTAGAGAAAGTAGCCAAGGAGCTAAAGGGATCTGCAACCCTATAGGTGGAACAACATCATGAACTAACCAGTACCCCGGAGCTCTTGACTCTAGCTGCATATATATCAAAAGATGGCCTAGTCGGCCATCACTGGAAAGAGAGGCCCATTGGACTTGCAAACTTTATATGCCCCAGTACAGGGGAACACCAGGGCCAAAAAGGGGGAGTGGGTGGGCAGGGGAGTGGGGGTGGGTGGATGTGGGGGACTTTTGGTATAGCATTGGAAATGTAAATGAGTTAAATACCTAATAAAAAATGGAAAAGAAAAAAGAATAAGGAAGACCGAAGCATAGATGCTTTAATCCTACATAGAATGATGAAAAAAATCACAGGAGGTAGAGGGAAGGAATGACCTGAGAAAGAATAAGGGGAGGGAAAAAAGGGGGCAGGATCGGGTATTAGAAGGGACAGGAGAGAAGTACAGAAGGTCAAGAAATTGAATTGAAACATGTAGCAGTGAGGAACTGGAAACTGACCATAGGTACTAGAATGTCCCAGACCCCATGGAAGAGAGAGGCTCCCAGGACCCAATGGTGATGGCATTAACCAAAATATCCATCCAGGGTAAATACAACCTGTAGAGTCTACCTCCAATAGATAGGCTTAGCCTCCAGTGGAAGGATGGGGCCAGCCATCCATCTCAAAATTTTACCTCAGAAATATTCCTGTCCAAAGGAAAGAAGAGACAAAAACTTGAACAGAAGGAAAAGCTATCCAGAGATTCCCACCATCTAGGGATCCATCTCAACTGCAGACACCAAACCTGGCATTATTGCTGATACCAAGAAGTGCTTGCTGACCTAAGCCTGATATGGCTTTTCCCTGGGAGGTTCTACCAGCACCTGACCAATACAGATGCAGATACTCACAGCCAACCATCAGAGGACGTCTGGGGACCCCAATAGAAGAGCTAGGGGAAGGATTGAAGGAGCTTAAGGGGATTGCTACCCTGTAGGGAGAACAATATCAACTAACTGGACCACCTAGAACTCCCAGGGACTAAACCAACAACCAAAGAGCATACATGGAGAAAGCCATAACTCTAGATACATATGTAGCAGAAGATGACCTTATCTGACATCAATGGGAGGGGAGGAAAGCTTAATGCCCCAGTGTAAGGGGATGCTAGAGGGGTGAGGCAGGAGTTGGTGAATGGGGTGGAGGAGCACCCTCATAGAGGCAAAGGGGAGCGGGGAGAGAGGAAAGGAATGTGGGGAGGTTATAGAGGGGTAACTAGGAAGGGAGATATCATTTGAAATGTAAACAAATAAAATGATTAATGAAAAAATATGATATTTCTGGAAACTTTGAGATTTTGGAGGATTACTGCAAAGCAAGGCAGAGAAATGTCACCAGCTCCTTTGAGAAGAATCAGCTCCTTTTAGATACAAAATGAACAAGGAAGGCTCTGCAGGGAAATGAGATAAAGCAGGCAGCCAAAGGCTGGTAGGAGAGGCCAGATCTTTGGGGAACAGAGCTAATAGTGAACATATTATTATTATATTGCATGTTGAAGAATGTATTTTATTACATTTCAGACTTTTACTGAAATGTAATATCTGTCTGTCTGTCTATCTATTCTGTCTCTCTGTCTCTGTCTCTGTCTCTCTCTCTGACATAGTATACATGGAGATACCAGAACAAGTTGCAGAAATTGTTTTTCTCCTTCTATCATATGAGTTTCAGAAATTGAACTCAGGTCACACAGGCTTAGCAGCAAGTGCTTTTTGCCATTTCACTGTCTTCCAGGTTTGAGTTTAACAGAAAAATATGATTTTTTTTCTAAATATTTAGTCACTTATTATATGTAAGTACATTATAGCTGTGTTCAGACACCCCAGAAGAGGGCATCAGGTCTCATTAAAGATGATTGTGAGCCACCATGTGGTTGCTGGGATTTGAACTCAGGATCTTCGGAAGAGCAGTGCTTTTAACTGCTGAGCCATCTCTCCAGACCAAGATGATTTTTTTTTTAGCCAAAAATTGTAGTTAGAATTCTAAGACTCAATGGCTCTTGAGTGCTCAGATATAAATGAGGCAACTATACCATCCCTTCTGAGACTCAAGGTGCATCATGAAAAAGGTGATATAAAGATTGTAAGAGTTGGGGGATAGGTAGGAGTCCTGTAAATTGTCATCTTCTGGATAAAACATCAGTGATGTACTCATGAGCTTGCAGCCATTATGGCTATGTCAAAAAATAATAAGGCATGAAAGTAGAAGGGAGACTAGTTAGAAAGAAGAGAGTGTGTTCCAGGAAAGGGAGGGAGATAAGGGAGGGTAACAGTATGCTTAAAATACATTGCAAAGAGGTCTAAAATTGTCAAATATTTTAACTATTCATCAAAATAGTAGTTAATTAAAACACACACACACACACACACACACACACACACACACACACACGCTAGAAATTTTCAAAAGCAGTCAAGAGTGCCAGGTAGAAAGAAGGGGTTCTTTGCAGAATTAAGCAAGAAAACCAGGATATGATTTATGGGTCAGGCAAATACTTGAAGTTTATAAAATAACTATACCATTATCTTAAGACAGAGGCATCAGTGAATGCAAAATTCAAAAGCCTTAAAGTAGGGTGAACTCAGCAAGTTCAGATACCATAAGGGAGATCATTGTTCCTTAGGTAGAGTGAATTGAATAAGAGTCAGGGTTAGCAAGCTAGACATGAGCTGTAGCATGCAGGGATTTATAGGCTTTTAAAAAGGCTTTTATTCAGTGTGAAACTGAGATATATTGCAAGGTTTTGAAGAAAGAGGTATTGTTTAACTAAGGTTTTTGCAAGACTCATCTAGGTATTCTTGGTGATAGTCTATGCAGATGGAGATAGGAGAGTAAGAAGAGGTTCTATCCATAAACTTGTTAGAAGGTTGTGCAGTGATGTTGGCAATAGATGCTTGTGACTCAGATTGGGTTACTGACAGCAGAAAGGATCTTTCCATCATCTGAGGTATATTTGTGATGAGAATGTTTTTAAACAACCCTGGGGTTGTCTTATAGAGATTCTAGGACTTTTGGCATATTACCCTCACTTTGGTGTTGTCTAGTCTGAGTCCAGCTTTTTAATAATCAGCTGAACAAACAGTTCTAATTCTTTCCAGCTGCTCTAAGCAGCACATGGAATTATTTAATGATGTACTTGACCTTATAAGCAAACTGAACGGAGGCAGAGGATGGCGGGGCTCGAGCATGAGTATCCTCTTAGAAGATGATTCTCCGGGTAAGAAATGAGTATAAGCAATGGAAGGGAAACCCTCCCTATAAGAAGATGCCTTTGCCAGTTGACAGAGCTTTGTTTACAGGTTGGACCTCTTTGCTCCCTTTGAAGTATTTTATTTACTTATCCCTGTGTCTGGACATTTCTTCTTCATCAATAATTCTTAGGTAAAAGGAGTTGCTAAAGCTATAAGCATCATATTTCAAGAAATTTCTTGTCCAAACCTTACATTTGGAATTTTGCCACATGAGTAGTAAAGTCTTAAAAATTATAAGCATCATTTTTTTTCTCAGAGAAAGTCTCTGGCTATTTTTTCCATGATGAAAACATTAAGGCATTCCTCTGTGTTATTAGCTTGTTTGATGCCTTTGGAAGGAGCATCACTGACAGACCTGACTCACAATCTTCTGAGCCTTACTTTCCATACTGCAACACAACACTGTAGTCTAGTTTTTATTTGTTGAGACTTCTAGCCACAATTATCAAGACTAAATCCAATTTAGTATGAAAATAAGTCTATTGGATGATAAGTTACAGAATTACTAGAAATACTAAATAATTAAGTGTACAAATGGCTTGGGACATACCCTGCATTTGTCCTAATGGACTTACTCTATATTTTATTGTAGAACATATTTCTATTTAAAATATTAACTATGACTTAGAAATTCCTTTTTCTTAAAAAGATAATTTAAATTTAATTTTCCTGAATGTATCTGTGTGGGTCAAGAGCATGCCCAGTACCTGTAGAGGCAGAAAGAGGGCATTGGACATCCTGAAACTGTTGCTGCCTCTGGTTGTGGGCTACTGTGTTTTGGAACTAGAAAACAAACCTAGATCTTTTGCAAAAGTAGCAAGTGCTGTGTACTGCTGAGCCATCTCACTTGCCACAGCCTGGATATTCTTATGTAATGAAAGTGTATCTCTTTCACAGTTATATGTTAAAGCCCAACTCTCTCAGTGTAGTACAATAGCTCAGATTAAGAATTCTGGAGCCAGTCTGTTGGTGTCAGCCACTAGTATGATTCCAACTTGCCTGGACAATTAAGAAGATTCAGGGCTTTGTTATGTGTACAGTGGTGCCCATAGCAGGGTATGCACAGTACAGAAGGAAAGCCATCATGTTTGTTATTATACTGTAGCTGTGAGAAGGCATAGTTATTTTTTGTCTCATTTTTGTAGGGCCCTGGAATAATTTTAAGACACTAAAATGATGAAATCAGCATGATAAACCATTTAAATGGTTTATGCCAAACTTTAAGGATTTTTATTTTTCATGCTGGTAAACTTATGTATTTCTGATTCATGCATCCATTCATCTATTCATTCATTTGTGTATATACAAAGGTAAGAAGAAAACTTTGGGAGTAGGTTTTAGTTTTCCACAATTTGGGTTCTAGGAATTAAACTGATACCAACAGGCTTAAAAGTAAACGTGTTTACCCACTGAGCAATATCACTGTCTCTTATTCTTTTCAAATGGGACTTTGATGGCTCCCAATTAAGAATACTTGTTCCTGCAGAGGACCCAGGATCAGTTTTCATCACCCAAATAATGGCCTACCACAATCGTCTATAAGCTAGTTCTTGATGATCTAATGTCTTCTGCTCTCCCCAGAAATCAGGCTTGTATATGATACATATACACACAGGTAGACAAAACACTAGTACATATAAAAAAATTATTGAATGGACCCTGGAGCTTTTTCATGCCCTAAGTGGTGACCACTGTAAACAGTGTAATTTCTTCCTAATTCTATATTTTAAGTAGTCTATTTTCTCCCTTACCTTCATATAGCAACATACTATCTTAAACAAATCAAACATACATTAAAATCTTATGAATTTTATAATGTATGTCCTTATTTCTAGGCCAGATTCTAGAAATAATATTGTAATAATCCTACTATGTCCATCATATATTTTGTTATAATAGAGGAGCAGAAAACACAGGGCCTTTCAGGCCTCTTTTCTGGCTTGCATTTGTATTACAGAATTGGTTATAAAACTCCTCCCTAGTTTCTTTATTTTTTAAAATATGAATAAAAATATTGACTTAAACATCTTGGGAAAGTTAAATGAGATGACTAGGAGTATATTACTTTTTCTCTTTGTATTATTTATTGCTATAATGTTTTAAATAATTGTGCTGTGGATAAGAGGCCTTCCTTGAGTATTTTGCTTTTAAGGACCATAAAAGAAATTGACACAACATATTAAAATGCTCATGATGAAAACTAGGCCTGTGGTGATATTATGAACTAATACTCAGATTCTGTTAGTTTTTTTCTCTGCAGATTCAAGTTAGTGATTTTAGTTGCTGATGTTTTGTAGCTTTGCATATAGGTCAACTCTTTACCACGGAACTATGGCCCCAGTAACAAGTTACAATTTTTATTTTTCATTTATTTTGAGATAGTAGTGTTAAGTCCCTCTGCTTTTTTTCCTGGCATAGGATTCACATTTTTTTCTTTCTTTTTCTTTTTTTTTTTTGGTTCAATCTTAGAAACATTGCTTTTTGTGCTCTTCTATTATTTTAATGTATTATTAGCCTTAAGTACTCTACTTTAAATTTTACCTTTCCTTTATACCAAACTATTAATCGACAAATAATTGAATTCAAATGGCTAATTAGAAGGCCACCATTATTATTAGAAATTTAGTTTTAATTAATGCTTAGTGAACTTCTTTGAATGGTTTGTTGTTTTCTGATTTCTGGGATATATGAATGTTCACACTTCCATATTTGTTTAGATGCCTCATAAATATTTAAATCATAAGTAGTGATTGATCACTGTTTTTTAGTTATCAGCAAATCATAAGCTCTAATTTCTAATCATTTTATACCCTCAAATTATAAAAAATATTTTGCATCTAAACAAATAAATACATCCCGCATTTATGAAATTACCAGAGCCCCAAATCCAAGAAGTTATAAAGATAAAAAAACCCATCAGGTCCAGACCTCTCAAAGCTAATGCCAGTGACCTTCCTGACTCTTCAGGATAGGCAAGGCTGAGGAAACAAAGCTGTGATGCGTCCTGGTGGGGGAATCTGAATGTGGGTTCTAGAAACTTCTTGCTTTCTCTTATGTCCACATAAAACTTGTTCCAATCAAACAAAGAATAATATCTAGAATATGAAAATAACTATTAAAGGCAATAATAAGAACAACCAATTTATTTCAAGTGTGATAATGTATTTGAATATATGTTTCACAAAGAGATATTGATGACAAATAAGATTGTACAATTAATTTATTTTTAATTTATTATTAATGTACTGCAAATTTATACTTAGATTCTACTATATGATCACTAGAATGGTTAAGATGCAAACAAGAAATGTGGCAATAGTAAGTGTTATCAAAAATAGAAGAGTTGAGATATTTTTCTGTTTGCGTGCTGTATATTGAGTAAAAGCACACAACATAACTGTGAGTTACAACTTTATCCCTGCAGTTTGAACTCCAGTACACTGCTGATCAGAGATTCAAAATACCGCAAACACCGTGAAAAAACACTAGGACATTGATTGTGAGGTGGAATGGATGCTTACTATATTCCCACCATTCCAAATTTTAAAGAATTCATTCAAGAGAAAGCATATAATAATAGCTATAATGTCTTTTTTTGTAATAGTCAAAACTGGGATAACTCAAATGTTCTTCAGCTGGGGGATGGATGTCCAAACTACAGTCTATCCGTAAAATGAAACAGTTCTCAGACAAACTGGGAAATGGACTATAGAAGCATGTAGCGATGTGTTGATATCTAAGACAGTAATCCTGTTGAGTGAAAGCTAGTTTGAAATAACTATGTATTAGATGATTGATTTATATGACACATAAAAAATGGAACACACCAGGGCAGAATCAAATCAGTCTTGTCTGGTAACAGGAAGAGAGGGAGAAATCAAACAGGGGCATGAATAGAATTCATGGGAATAGGGGCATAGATTTGTTTTGCTTGTTGTATTGGATAAAGGGTATACAATTATACACATTTTAAGGACAGATAACACTGATAATAGAATTGTACCTTTAAAATGTAAATTGTACCTGCTACATCAACAAACAAGACTAAAAGAATCAAATAGTCTATAGTTTAAGAAATTCTATAAGGCTAGCAGTGATGGCATAGCATAGAATCCACATACCATTGCTTCCTGGTCTTTTTGCTAAGATCAAGCATAGTATCTGTTCTTATCAGTTTAATAACACACACATGCTAAGTGTTGTCTTGAAGCAAAACATTTGAAACAGGCAACTCATGAGATTTAGTTTTCTCTTGAATGTAGTGCTAATAACATTCATATTTAGGAGACAATATTTATTAAGGGACTGTTAAGACAACAGTATGTAAATTCCTTGTTTGTTGAGGCTTCTGGTCAATATCCTGTAGGGAGTGTTCTTTGCTGTGTTATGCTGTATTTCAGGATTAAAATTACAGCCCACATGATTCTCAGGTTTAACCATGAAAGTGGACACATTGTATTCCAGGGTCTATTTTCCATGGTAATGTTGTACCTCTGTCATGTAAGAGTCAGTAGTTCCAGATTAAAGTAACTTTGATGTTTATCTTTGCACGATTTTGGAGTACTTCACAACTTTCCAAAACTGTATTTCTTATATTTTTGGTTGTGAGCCTAGCCTCTAATGGCTGAGCCATCTCTCCAGCCCCAAAACTGTATTTCTTAATAGTGTTCTGGTATAATAGTTAACTTGGACTTACATGGTTTTGCCATTGAATAATTTGTAACGTACAAGGTTTGATGAAAAGCAAGACTAATCATCTTGGTTCCCATAAGTGAGAAGGGCAGTATGCAAAACTGTGAGTTACCAATCTACCTGGCACATACAGTCCCATGCTGTTAGTTCCCAGTACTACAAAGTGTATAGACTCACAGTCTGTAGCTGCAAACACACAATAAATGTGCTGATCGGTAGTGCTCCCACAAAGCATACCAGGGAAAGATAAGATCTAGGGTGCTTTCCTGTTCTCCAGGCTTGCAATACCTTTACTAATATTATTTTTTTAAGATATGGTTGGCAGTATTGAAGTATATCTTTATCAATAATCTCAATCATACTGGATGAAGGGTTTTTCAACTCCACTGGTCTTCCTGTTAAATAGTTATATATACATTAGATCTACATACAAATAAGGTCATACTGTAAGCTTAGGGTTTAAGACCTAGATATATGGATTCTGTAGTTACTAAATTCATCAATAAAACCTATATTCTCACATATGAAATGATGTCTGAGGATAGAGGTAGGAATATCAGGCAAAGCCAGAGACCATGAATGCAGACCACTATGATGTCAAAACACCAGCAAGACAGCATTGCCTTGACTTTGTATTTAGAGGAGGATGTTAAATTTATTTTGCAATCATAGCTACGCACAAATAAGGTGAGATTTCTGTCACCAGTGACAGCAAATTCCTATTTTCATTTCTTTCTTAATTAAGTGATTCTTTCAGGAATTAAGGGTAAAGAACAGATATTTCTGCTGAAAGATCAATAGCCAATACTCAGGTTTCAGCATTTCCTTTGTTCCAATAGGATGATGGAATGATGGATTTATACTTTCAGAAACAAATTCTATCCTGTAAGAATATGCTATCTCCAAATGCTTCCTGTGTCTATGCTCTTATTATCACTAGCTCTAGCCATTCACTCTTTTCTCCTTTCTTGTTTTTACAGCATGTTGTAGAATTGGTCCTCTGAGGCAAGTGTTAGATGAAAACACACAGGAAAAGGGATTTAGGGAGGCTCACACACTAGATAGAAATGTCAGCCAAGCCTCTGCTTCTTTCTCGGTTGGCACATTCTCTGGTGTGCTTCATTCCACTGATTTATTTTTCTCTGCTGTATTTATGGTAGATGTTAGTTTGCCTTTTTACTTATTCTCACTACCAATATTTAGAAATAGCATTGTCTTCTTTTTCTCATCCAATAATTAGTTTAAAAATAATCTCCCACTTCATGTCTTGTCGTTATCTCTGCACATCTTTCCTTTCTTTTCACTTCAGACATTTTGAACTCAGCAGGAGAAACTAAATACTGCTTTTGGTGTCATTGTAACGCCACAGACAGTGGTGATTACTCTCCAGGTTAGATGAAAACTGAAGGTTCCGGTGAGCTATTCTCAGTCGCTAGGTACAAATAGAATCATATGCTGTTTCAGGTCTGGCCTCAGGCGGCTGGAGTCACTGAAGGTCATTCAGCTGAAGGAGAAGCCTCTCTGGAGTCTCACTGTGCCTGGCATTCAATTAAGTTTTTCTGGATCTGTACCTCGCAAAAGCAAGCTTTGTGTTCCTTCTCTGTGAAGCAGAACACATAACTGGAAGCTGGTCCATGTTGAGGAATTTGGTATTTCTAAACAAAGACCACATTGGTCTTCTAGACTAAAGGTTAGGAACCAGACAATTGATTGGACAAGGCACCAAATACATACATAGATAGTTTCATGAACATTTGCAGGGAAGGGAGACAAAGCAAGCAGTTAGCCATTTCTTGTTTGTTCGATTTACATCCTTCTGGAGCATCAGACTCTCCATTCAAAATGACGTAAAATCTAAAGTGAGTATCTTTGATGTTATATATATATGTGTGTGTGTGTGTGTGTATATATACATATATATATATATATATATATATATATATATACTCCTGAATTTTTTTCGTGTTACTGAGAATGTTTTAAAAAAGGCTTCCTACAGTCACATAAAATATCTTACACTCTCAATTTCTAGAAGACATTACTAAAGTGATCAAGAGAGATAAGTGGGACAGTAGATAGGGATCCAGATTATGTTCTATAGAAAACAATAGCTCACAGGGCCCCCAATGGAGGAGCTAGAGAAAGTAACCAAGGAGCTAAAGGGGTCTGCAACCCTATAGGTGGAACAACAATATGAACTAACCAGTACCCCTCGGAGCTCATGTCTCTAGCTGCATATGTATCAGAAAATGGCCTAGCCGGCCATCAGTGGGAAGAGAGGCCCATTGGTCATGAAAACTTTATCTGCCTCAGTACAGGGGAACGACAGGGCCAAGAAGTGGGAGTGGGTGGGTGGGGGAGCGGGTGGGGGACTTTTGGGATAGCATTGGAAATGTAAATGAAATAAATACCTAATTTAAAAAACAAAACAAAACAAAAAAGAAAACAGCTCAGCAGAAATTTTCAGGATGATAAAAAAGGAAAAATATTTTCACCTGAAAATTGATATTTTTTGGCTATATTGCCTACTGTATTATTTATGAGGAGTCTATAAAGGTATGAGGACACCTTAATACATAAGGAAAGCTGATACACAACATAAATGCATATGCCTTTGCCACTGTTTACCATATATGTACCACTGTTTACATAGTGTGTGATTCAGGTTTAACACACTCAGCAGCTCAAACATTATTAGTTTTGTCTGCCTCTATATGTTACTTGACGTTTTTGCCTTAATGCTTTTAATATCCTTTCTTTGTTTTGTACATTTGGTGTTTTGACTAGTATGTGATGGGAGGACTTTCTTTACTGGTCCAAACTATTTGGAGTTCCGTAGGCTTCTTGTATGTTTATGGGCATCTCTTTCTTGAGGTTAGGGACGTTTTCTTCTATAATTTTGCTGAAGATATTTACTGACCCTTTAAGTTGGGAATCTTCACTCTCTTCTATGCCTATTACCCTTAGGATTGGTCTTCTCATTGTGTCCTGGATTTCCTCGATGTTTTAGGTGAGGAACTTTTTGCATTTTGCATTTTCTTTGACTGTTGTGTCAATGTTTTCTTTGGTATCTTCTGCACCTGAGATTCTCTCTTCTATCTCTTGTATTCTGTTTGTGATGCTTGCATCTACGAGTCCTGATCTCTTTCCTAGGACTCCGAACTCCAGGATTGTCTCCTTTGTGGTTTCTTTATTGTTTCTATTTTCAATTTTAGATCTTGGATTGTTTTATTCATTTCCTTCACCTGTTTGTGTTTTTCTATAGTTCTTTAAGGAATATTTGTGTTTCCTCTTTAAGGGCTTCTAGCTGTTTACCTATGTTCTCCTGTATTTCTTGAAGGGAGTTATTTATGTCCTTCTTAAAGTCTTCTATCAGCATCATGAGATGTGATTTTAATCCAAATCTTGCTTTTCTGGTGTGATGGTATATCCAGGACTTGCTATGGTAGGAGAATTAGATTCTGATGGTTTCTGTTGCTTATGTTCTTATGCTTGCCTCCCACCATCTGACTATCTCTAGTGCTACCTGCCCTCACTATATTTGACTGGAGACTGTCCTTCCTGTGATCCTGGTTATGTCAGAACTCCCCAGAGTTCAGCTGTCTCTGATCCATTGATTTTGGGATCCTGTGATCCTGAGATTCTGGGTGTGTCAGAGCTCCTGGTAGTCAAGCTACCTCTGGGGCCCTGAGATCCTAGTGTGACCAAACTCCTGGGATCCTGTGGACCTGAGTGTACTAGAGAGCCTGGTAGTAGAGGTTTTTCTGGGTGTTGTGGGACTGGTTGCAGAATTAGTGCCCAAGGTCTGCTCAGGGAACCTCTGAACCTATGATCCAGGGCATGTGAGAGCGCCTGGGAATAGATCTTCCTCTGGGTGTTGTGGGACTGGCTGCCGAGTTATTGCCCAAGGTCTGCTCAGTGCACTGGTCCAGAATGGGAGGAACCCATGCTATATGTCAGGCAGAGTTCCTGGGTGCCAGGGTCCTGCTGGTCCCACTTACTTTTGGTGTTGGGGCAGATGTTGTGTCCTCCTCACCTCTGATTCTATCTATGATCCTGGGAGCATTAGAATGTCTAGGAATGGATCCTCATTCTTTTTAAAGGTTAAATGATATTCTGTTTCATCTATGTACCACATTTTCTTATCCACTGGTTAGCTGACAGACTTTTGATTTGTTTTGATTTTCTTTCATTTGTGTTACAATGAATATGAGAATGCAGACATCAACTTGATATACTTATTTCATGTTCCTTGGTGTGTAACCAGTAAAAGGATTTCTGGATTGTGTGGTAGTTCTATTTTAACATTTGGAAGAGTCTTTAGTTTGTTGCCATAATCATTGTAGTAATTTATATTCCCAAGAACAGTCTGCCATAGTTTCCTTTCTACATCCTTGTCAGTTTTTCTTTTTATTAATAGATACTCTTGCTGAGGCAAGGTGTTAGCTCATTGTGGTCTTGCTGTGTGTTTCCTGTGACTAGTGATGTCACACATTTTCATTTCTCCCCATTGGTTATCTGGTGTTTTCTCTTTGAGAAATGTCTCCTTAGGCCTTTGATCTATTTCCAACCACTTTATTGTTATTATTATTGTGAGTTGAGTTTGGGGATTTGTTATGTATTCTTTACCAGATAATGATTACCAGCATTACAACAATAGTGGTTTATAAATATGTTTTCATTCCCTAAAAGTTGTGTCTTTATCAGTCCTTAATTTCCCAAATATGTGCCTTTTAGTTTGTTTAAGCTTTGGGTATTCGCAGTTGTCTTTGGGCAGCTTCTGGTTTTTAATCAATAAAAAAGTCATCTCTTCTAGTGTCTTGACACTTCCTCTATTTTATGTTTAAACATTTCCTGGTTTTAAACATTGTTAATACTTTTTGAGCTGTTTTTATAACTGGTAAGAAACAGGAGTCTGGTTTTGTTCTCTGCGTGAACATAATTTCCCTAATCACATTTTTAAAAATAGCCCTACGTATATATTCTTAGCATCTTCATCTAAATCAGTTGATTATAGAAGTATAGATGTACTTTTAGTTGCTCTATTCTATTACATTTGTCTATGTATCTGTTTTGTTTGTTTGTTTTTAACCTATTTCATGCTTTATTGCAACTTTGTTTTGGTAGTGGGGAGCCCCAAATGTCTATGGAGCAAGTCTTTATAGTAAGCAGAAAGCAGGGAGTGTGTGTTAAAGCATCTAATTGGAAAGATACTGTGGCCTTTAACATAATTGGCTGGGAGTAATATCATAAACTTAACTTCTGCTCCCCTCTGCATTGGTGGTCATTAGGCAAGGGGTGGGCTTGTAACCTGGAATAGAGGTTTGTTGAGGGAATAACCTGAACATGCTGTTCTTGTTGTGGGTATGACCTGGAGATTCTGGTCTCGTTGGGGATTATCCTAGAAACTGGAGCTAGGCTCCGATTTTGTTGGGGGCCCAATTTGGAAATTAGTGCTAGGTACCATCCAGATAGTTTACCTGAGTTCAAACTTAGGTTAGGTTCTCTAAAATGGAGTCTGAACTTAAAAGATTTGGTATCTCACATGAATCCTAGCATTCATGCCCTCTCTAGGGTTGTTCAACCTATGAGAGAATCTTACCCTCTTTGACTACCAGCCTCTGCAATGGGGTATGTAACCTATTAGGTTACAATTTTGAGCTGCATATGATGGAAATCTGCATGGATGTTCAGAAAGAAATGGAGGGCACAATTAACCACAAGTGGCAACAGGTATAATCCTATAACTATAACAGTACCCAAGGCAAGTACTGAGGAGGCCAAATGAGTACACAAAGACCAGGAAGACATTCCTCTAACCATTCAGAGGTTTTAAAGCATTAAAGTTTAGGGGTTTAGCATCTTTTAGACAAATCATTAGGTCTACTCAAAACTTTTTAAAATTTCTTTCAACACATGTAAGCCTCTATCTGAATACCAAGGTTCTGAAATATTAACTGGAAGTAAAACAAATAAATGTTTATAAATTACCGTAACTGAAATTCCCTGTATAATGCCAGATATGCAATTAATCAAATTACCATCATAGAAAGTTTCATTGAATCTGGACCCATATGATTACTAACAGTGCAATTTTCATGAGTTACACTAAACAAATATTCATACATCGAAACATTCATTTACCCAATCATCTATACATGAGGCAAGGATGCTGCAGTAAATCTCCAACCCAAATATGCCGCCGGCAATGAAACCACAACTCAATTAATATGAATACATGCTGTGAGCCTAGATTGGGCAGATCTAACACTACACTCCCATCTTCCCATCTATGAGACCCCTTAGAACTTGGGGTTTCTCCAGGCCATGTGCTTCTGCTCTGTTTTTCTTCTTCATCCTCCTCCTCTGCTTCTTCTCCCTCTTCCATTTTCTCCTTCTTCTCCCTCCCTCCTTCCATTCCAATTTCCCTTTTATCTGCCCAATCATAGGCTCTCCTTTATTTTACAAATTAAAGTGGGAAGCAGGTTTACAGGAAATCACCTGAGTGTTGATTTGTTCCTTGTTTGAAGCTACTCACTGGAGAACTGAATTAACATCACATATAAATAGCCCCAGGGTTATCCACAACACAAGGATACAAAACTTGTTATAAAACCTGACAAGAGACATGAGGTTATTTTCAGAATGTACCCTGGTTGAGGGATGGTTTCCTTTTTGACCCAGAATTCCTGCCTGTAGAATGGGACAATGGATGCTATGTCTCTCTTTTGTATTTGCTTTCTGCTGACATTAGGATCCCAGAAAAGGTCCCAGAAAGGCTGAAATGCAGGTCAAAGACTGGGCAATAGGGCATTTATCAAAATCATCTGATTAGCAGATCCAGATGAAAGACAGAGAGCAATCACATTGACTGATCTGGTTAACATTAGCTTTCAGCAAGTCCAGAGTTCAGCAGCTCCACAGGTGATCCCTGGATGGAGTCTGTCAGGAAGGTGAAAATCTGCTGAGACAAATATCTGCATCAGCCCCCAAGCCCAGGGAACTGGAATGTCAACTCTTCGTAACTTCTTCTTGCTGAATATGGGTATTGAGATATCTTTGAACGGGGGCAAGCGTAGTCTCTGATGATGTCTGTGTCCCAGCTGAATCCGGCTGAAAGTCTCATTCTCTCTGGAACTCAGTTGAGTCACCTCGAGTCACCTCGTGAAGGAAAGCACTACACACACTTAGTTTAGATTCAACAGGTAACTCAATCACTGGGAGCAACAACTAGCATCTTAACTTGTAAGCTATTCTACGTTACAAATCCTCTGGTAGAGGATCCATCTAAACCGGGGACCTTCTCTACCTGCATTTTTTACCTCCATGCTCTCTCCTGTTCCAAAGGTATCTTTTTTTCCTGCTTTCCCTCTTCTTCCGCATCATTGGTGTTTTATTTCAACTTGTTTCTATCTGAGTTATGTTATTTTATAGTGTTTGTGAATGAGATTGCTTTCTTTATTTCAAGTTTCACTCATCTGTTATTTCTGATTAACAGTGCTACAATATTTGGTGTGTTGTTTGATATTCTACAACTTTTATGCCTTAATTAGTTCTAACAGTTTGTTGTTGATTCATTTTTAGTGGATGATTGACTTTTTCTATGCATGAGATCATGATGTCTGAAAATAATGAGAATTTGAATTGTTTATTTTTTCTTGCAATAAATGTTCTTTATTTCTTTTTCTTGCTTGATTGCTGCATTGGATTTCTAGTGCTGTAAAAGTAGACATTCTTACACTTCTTTATTTCCAAGTGAAGGTATTGAAACTAAGTTTTCTCAACTATAATGTAAGTTGCCTAGAGTTACTTTTAATGTTTCAGTTACATATTATTTGCTGATGCTTCATACTGGACATATTGGGTACTCTTCAAATTCTTATTCAATGATGACTGACTAAACTGGAGAATGAAACAATAGGCAGGCTTCTTATTCAATCTCTAAAATTCTCTATATTTTGAATTTTATTGTATAAGTCATTAATTGCCTAACTTAGGACAGAATGAGTAACATGAAAGATAAAGAGTGACTTGTTGCATCTTATTTGTATATGTCACTACTATTTAAAATAATATCTAAGGCCTGGCAGTGGTAGGGCATGCCTTTAATCCCAGCACTTGAGAGGCAGAGGCAGGTGGATTTCTGTGTTTGAGGCCAACGTGGTCTACAGACTGAGTTCCAGGACAGCCAGGGCTATACAGAGAAACCCTGTTTTGAAAAACCAAAAAGTAAAAAATATTTATATGAAATAATAGCTAGGAGTTTTATTCTTGCTTTGTCCTGGATTCTGTGAAGCAGTGACCTAGCACATAACACATAAATCAGAAGATACTATTTACCATCTTGAGTCCTTAGTTAGCATTTTGGAATTTGACATTTAGCTTAGCCTGTATGACAAAACTCTTTTAACTTCCAAAGTGATGTGTGGAATCAAACCTATACATTACATTTCTGTGTGTCCTTTGCTCCATGTGACTTGCAATGATTACATAGGTCATCCCTCCTTTTAGTAGTCAATAATACAAAATTCTAAACATTGACATAATAGCTGGGCAAACATGTAATTTCTATGTGTTATGCCACAACCTAGGGTCAAAAGCCTAAGTGAAGAAATTCACATAATATGTATGATCATATTTCTACCACTTTTGAGCAGTAGGTGGAAAGAGGGACAGGATTTGACTTTTGACGGAGGGACTAGAACAAAGCTCTGTTGGGGAAATCAGTCTGTATTGTGTAGTTGATTGCAAGTGGAGTCCAGGGTGTATTTGAGAAATATGGTAGGTTGGTAGAAAAAATATTTAGAAAGATGTTGTAGCCTTATTTTAGAGTGGTTGAATATCACACCGAATTTTTGTACTTTACTTAATTAAAAATGGTAGCAGTGGTGGAGTTACAGAAAGTGTACGTTTGGTGAGTTCAAAAGGTCGGATCAAGATGTATGATGCCATAGTATAAAATTTGTACTGGGAAATTACTCCTAGTTCTATTCCTAGGTTAGTGGGAAGTAAAGTAAATGAGACAGTGAAGTGATAGAGGCATTATCAGAGTCTGGACAAACAAGTGCCATACTCATCTGAAATGTAAGACTTTTATAAAACTGTGAGTATTCACACACTCAAAGGTGTAAATAGGACATAAAACTGCAGGAAAAAAGGTCATGTGGTCCTTTCAGATTAATCATCCCAATGACAAGTACCACACTTGGATTGGGACAGAAACATCTCTAGTGGTTTGAAATGTACAAGGAGATAATTCTATAGAGCAGAAATTTAAAGTAGAGGAATGGAGGTCTCAGGGAAAATACCCTGAGCTTCTTTGATTCCCTCCTTTGAGTTTATTTCTAGGATTTGCATTTGCCTAAACACAATGGCAAGCCTGAGAATAAGGTATCTGTCAGTACCACTCACTTAAGTCATCTCTAGGGCACAGAGCAAGGCAGAACTGACTGAAGAGTGAATGGGAATTTTCCTGTGTGTTTGGAACTAATGCAAAGACATCAGATGGGAAATCAAGCAGAGACGGGGAAATGTGCACTTGAAGAATGGGGGCATTTGGCATAAGACTGAGGAGGCAAGAGCTATTAACACCATACAATTGCCTGAAATAATGGAGAAAGACATTATCTGGGAAGATGGGATAATTTCTAAAGATGTAGTTTTGGGAATGGGCTACAACTAGAAGTTATGTAAACAAGGAAAACAAGCCATAAATAAATTCAGGAAGTGGTGTCGTGAAAACTGCCTTGGAGTAAAGAAGCCAAAGGCAAAAGAAGTTTTTATTTAAACTTCAGGCTATATACTCTATTAGTAGCACTCTATGAATGTGATGTAAGCAGCTGATTTCTGTTATGGTTGTATTGAATTAATAGAAATATGAAAAAGAATGAAGATGACAGCAATTATAGTGAAGGGTAAAAGCTGAAATAGGTAATCACATCTTTACCGTTCTTTTGAGACCATCTTTACATGTCCCCCTCCACTTCCTCTTCCTCTTTTGTTCTCCCTATGTTATGTTATACATTTACCTATATGAAACATTCTTAGTTTTTAATAAGATAGCGCATTTCATAGTAATTTTCTTCGTCTCTGAGGAAAGTTGCAAAGGTCTACTTCATGGCTACATATTAAATAGCAAGTATGCTTCTGTTTCAGATTAGAAACACTACACAATAAGCATACTAAGCACATTATTTTCATAGTAGGATTTGATCCATAGTAATTTATTGAATGACTGAAGAAAAGATGGATGAAATGTATCACAGGCTACTTCATAGGAGTCAGCCATCCTGGTCTCTAGTGAAGGCCTTAACATCTAACACAAACAACTCCTTTACATTACAACCAAACTTATTTAACTACTCTAAAGATAATCATGAAATTAAAATTTTCCCTTAAGAAGGTTATTGTATAAGTTAAGTGAATTATGAATATTTTGACTATTTAAATGTTGAGGTCAAATTAAATATCTTCTATAATGTCCTTAGAATAAAATATCAACATTTTTCTTACTTTTACTGATTTTGGCCCAAGAAAATAGTCATATTTCTAAATTTTTTATGATATGTCATATTTAGTTTCAGTTTACAGTGTAGAAGTCAGTATATTGTCAATTACTCACAATGTGGTCATCATAAATTGTTGTGAAATTAGTGACATCAAAGAGTTTGAGCCAGATGATAAATCAGAGTCCTGTGCAAGTATTCCATGATGGTGCATTATAACCAGTGCTCTTCTCAAACAGAACATGAAAAGTCTTACTTTTTGTCTTAGGGTTTCCATTGCCGAAGAGACACCATGATCAAGGCTACTCTTATAAAGGCAGACATTTAATTGGGACTGGCTTACAGATTTAGAGGTTCAGTCCATTATTATCATAGTGGGAAGTATGAATGGCATCATGAAAGCAGATGTGGTGCTGGAGGAACCAAGACTTCTACATCTTGATCTGAAGGCAAGAAAGGAGACTGTCATCTATAGGCAACTAGAAAAGAGTGTCTTTTCTGCACTGAGCAGGCCTTGAGCACAACACCACAAGGGATGAACTTTCTTCAACAATGCCACACACCTCCTCATAGTGCTGCTTCTTATGGGGCAGCATATTCAAACCACCATATTCTTCCTTTTCATTGTTGTTGAAAATTGGAGCTGGGAAATCTGGTGTATTCTTAAATAGGTGGTGTCATTTATTTTAACACCTTCATCAACATAAGTAATACTTACCTCAATTAACAAGGTTTTGTTCTACTGATAAAGGAACATCATCTGTCTATGTGACATTTAATCATAGTTTTATATGATTTTTAAACACAGTGAATGGATATTTGACTGTTTTCAAAAGTTTACCATTCAATCAGCACACAAATCATTTTTCTCTCTTTTGTTTTTCTTTTTAAATTGCATTTATTTGTATAAACTTAGTTTTGGGTAGTCCTGCATATCACTGCCCTTAGACAACTTGTAATATATTATACATAATTAACAGGCACTCAAAATTACAAGATAAAAAAAGGATGTGTTTTATATGTCCATGGCACAGTAAGAAAGTGATACAGAGAAAATCTAAGTGATTCACTTAACAGGGAAGTAAATGTGAAGCTAATAGTGATATGTGATATGGAGAGACCTAGTGTTTAAATAAGAAAGTCACTGATCTAAAATATACTTATCAGTTGGAATATGGTTAGCATACTATATTCTTTCATTACAGAAGAGTGGAAATCTCTATTCTTGATCTTGTTCATATCAATAAGTATATTAACACTAACATGATTATAATGTTGAAAAGCTTGCACTTTTCTAAATTTATAAAGTTACACATTTTGAAGACTGTTTCTTTGTGTGAATACACATAACAAATTTTGAAAAAAATATGAGACAAGACCTCATTGTGTTGCCAGGCAAGCCTGGAACTTGCTGGGCTCACAGATCCTCTGGTTTTGGCTTCCTGATGCTGGGAATCTCAGAATGCATTTTTACACTTAGCTCTAATCTTACGTATGTATACACTTACAGACACATTCAAAGGTGGCTTCCCATTCCCTGCTATTTTTTTTTCTTAGACATATTCCACTACTTGGAAAGAAGCTTCTTCAGGACAGGAGTAAAGTGATTCCTGTGGATTTATAAAAATAAAACAAAAATTGACATTATATTTGCAATCTTTGTCTCTCATGGTGTTTGATAGAAACACCAGGAACTGAATGAAAGCAAAAATTTCAAGTCAGTGATGATGATATATGACTAAAAGATGAGAATTTATGTAAAGTGTCTTGTTTTTCATAAAGTAGATACTAAATTTTCATGACAAAGAAATGTGTTGACTTTGTAGCATATTAATGTACAATGTCATAAAATTGAATGGTACTCATTTTATAATTTCATAGGTTAATCACATAACTTATATTTGTGGTTAGCTAACTTATTTACTTAACAAAATTCATTTTTAAAGAATTGGTGTTAGGATATTTTATCTTTAGAGTCATTGTAGTATTAAACAAAGGCATGGCCACTGGGAGATTATTTGAAATCCAGACAGAAGGAGAAACTAATCCTAAAACAAATGTAAAAATAAATGTAAGACAAGTGTAGTATAATTTATCGATAAGTCAATATCATTTTCTGAAAATGTTAAGCTTATATACACAAATAAATTGAATTAAAATCAGATTAGATTTTTTTTATAACAGCCATTACCTAGTTTGCCTGAACTATTACTTGATATATTTGGGGAGGGGGGGAGGGAAACGATTAAATGTCCAATCATTTGAGTAACTACTCGGATCTGATTTAAGGTATGGGCCCCTTGAGGGTTTCATGGAAAAGGCACAGTCTAGTATAACTTTTCAAAGAAGTTTATATTTCAATTAAAATATTCATTCATTTTTAGTCAAAATTTTACTATATATCCTAGACTGGCCTCAAACTTGAAATCATCTTCCTGCTGTAACCCCCAAGTTTTGGTATTAGGGGGATTACAGGTCTGCAGCATTTGTATTTGATTTGTAGACTGGATATAAGCTTGAAAGTAGAGAAAGTCATCAATGTGTTAGTTATAGAATCTTAAGTTATCTTCTGAGTCTGAGGTTCAACTTTATAGGAGGATGAGGCAGATAGAGATTGAGTCAGATTTCTAAAATCCTATTTTACTGTATAATATTATTTTAGAATATAGTTTAATTTGGTGTTAATGATGCTGGACCTTTTGATAGTATAAAAACAGTACCTCATGTCTGATTATAAATCAGCAACACAACCTGTGGTGTTTCCACTAGATTCAAGCAATTCTTTTTTGGATTACACAACACAAGTCAACAAATAATGGTAGCTTGGGACTTTCAGTATCTAAGAATGTATCTTTTTTTTTTTAAATCATTCCATCCATTTACATCTCAAATGATATCTCACTTCCCTGTTACTCCTCCACAAAGTCCCCATCCTACATCTGCCCTCTCTTCCCTCCCTTTTGCCTCTATGACAGTGCTACCCCACACATACTCGCCCACCTACCCTTGCCCACCCACCCACCTTCACCCAACTACTCTTGCCCACCCACCCACCTTCACCCACCCACTCACCTTCACACACCCATCTACTTTCTCCCACTCAGCCTTCCCCACCTACTCACCCTCTCCCACTCCCCCACTCTCCCCCATACCCCCACCTAATCACCCCCACCCAAACAGCATCTCCCTAAGCTGGGGCATCAAACCTCCACAGGACCAAGGGCTTCCCCTCCCATTCATTTCAGACAAGGCCATCCTCTGCTACATATGTATCTGGAACCATGGATTCCTCCCTGTATACTCCTTGGTTCGTGCTCTAGTACCTGGTAGCACTGGGTGGTCCAGCCAACCACAGTGTTAAGTTTGGTGTCTGTAGACAGGATGGATCCCCAGGTGTGTCACAGTCCCCAGATGGCCCTTCCTTCAGTCTCTGTTCCATTTTTTTTTTGTCCATCTTTTTCCTTTGGACAGAAACATTTCTGGGTTAAAAACATTGAAATGGGTGGGTGGCTGTGCTATCTACAGGAGGTGGTCTGTACACGTTCTATCTCTTCTTCTCTGCACATTTTGGCTAAAGTCGTCCCAATTGGGTCCTGGGACCCTTCAATGGCTATCTTTAGTTCTTCATCCCCTACTGCTATATATTTTTATTCAATTTTCTGATGCTCTGTACCTCTTTCCCACACCCTCTAGTACCTGATACTGCTCCTGCCCTTGTTTCCTCCCTCTCCTCTCTCCCTCCCAGGTACCCCCTACCTCTACCTTCCACAATTATTCTGTTTCTCCCTCTATGCAGGACTGAAGAATCCGCACAGTGAGTGTCTTTGGAGAAAGAATATATATATATATTTCCAAGTCAGTTTTTTGGATAAGTGTGGATTCAAGCTAAGATCTTAGACTAAAAGATCCATGGGTAAAACCCATTTCTTCTCTGATTCTTGCTGGAACTAAATCACTCCTGGACAGTATTTTCTGAATGTTTTAATATCATTTACCAGATCAAGTCCTGGAAGCCAAGCATCATGTATAGCTTTGTGCTCTTCATGATGAAGATCTGCTGCCACATAAGTGCTTAGTATAGTGATAGTAACAGGAACAACTCCATGCTAGATGTGGCATAAAGGAGTAGTGGGAAACACTATATTAATTTCAACCACAACTGATAGCCATTTACTCAGCCTGTTTGTGCTGACAAGTTGAAAAAGGTGTTGATAAAAGGAGCATTTATTAACTCTGAAGCTATTAGCCTCCAGAAGGGCACAGCATAGTGCGTTCTCCTCACCTAAAGAAAAAAGTGAAAAAGTGAAAGGAAAGGGAAAAATCACACTAATTATTTATGCAAAGTACAGTTGAAATATTCTCTTATAAAGTGGAAACGTTAAAAATTTGGTTCCCATCAAATACTTTTGGTATTGAGGTTTTGGTTTTTATTTTGTTGTTATTGTTGTTGTTTTTGTTGTGTATTAACTCAGTTCAAAACACCTCATTAAAAGTCACACAATTTCATTTTAGAATAGGCTTTTATAGACATCATTTAATTTGTTCTCACTTGGTTCTTACAAATAGCCAAGAACAGGTACATTAGTCATTTTTTTTTCTAATTTTAGCAAAAATAGTTCTGTAACTCAGAGAAATATTAGCTTTCCTCAGTAATTTGTGATTAGTTATTAGAAAGTTGAACCAGAATACAGAATTTTTTAATGACTTTTATTATGCTTTCCTTTACATTAGATATTGCCTGAGAGGTAAAAAAAAAAGCACTTCTTCCTTAACAATTCTGAATGACAAACAATATATAACACTTTCAGGCACAGCTTAATATTATTTATTGTTTGGAGATTTGCACCATATCTAATTAGTATTAATGGTATATTTAAATAAAACACTAAAAGTAAAAGCAAATTGAAAGCCATAATTATAAGGCCTCTGAATACATTTCCCTTGAGTTCACCTGACAGAATTTTCAAGGAAAATTGTCGCAATGGTCTACATTCCTATGTGGATCAGTTAATTATCTCCTTCTACTTGATAATTCTTCACATTTGTCAAGGAGAAGTATTTTCTCTCAGTAGTTTGTCTCCTCACTTAAAAGAGGATACAAATTTGGGGAAAGGAAGTCAAGATATCACTATTTACTGATGATATGATAGTATATATAAGTGACCTCAAAAATTCTACCAGAGAGCTCCTACAGCTGATAAGCAACTTCAGCAAAGTGGCAGGATATAAAATTAACTCTAACAAATCAGTAGCCTTCCTCTACTCAAAAGATAAAAGTGCTGTGAAAGAAATTAGGGAAACAATACCCTTCACAGTAGTCACAAATAATATAAAATATCTTGGTGTGATTCTAACCAGGCAAGTGAAAGATCTGTATGTCAAGAACTTAAGATCCCTGAAGAAAGAAATTGAAGAAGACTTCAGAAGATGGAAAGATCACCCATGGTCATGAATTGGCAAGATTAATATAGAAAAAATGGCCATCTTACTAAAAGCAATCTACAGATTCAATGCAATCCCATCAAAATTCCAAATCAATTTTTCATAGAACTAGAAAGAGCAATTTGCAAATTCATTTGAAATAACCAAAAACCCAGGAGAGTGAAAACTATTCTCAACAATAAAAGAATCTCTGGTAGAATCACCATTCCTGACTTCAAGCTATACTATAGAGCAATGGTGATTAAAACTGCATGGTATTGGTACATAGATGGATGTGTAAATCAATGGAATAGAATTGAAAACCCAGCGGCCTGGGAGCGCTTTGCCTGAGCATGGCTGCAGACATCTTGGTTCCGGGACTTCGCCAAGAGGATTCTGCATAGGTGAGAGTGTGGAATACAGAAGCTAACAGCTTCTGGGACAGGTGGGAGCAACAGAGCTTCTAAGGCAGCCCCCTTTTCAGGCCCCAGACATCTGGCCACTTTCCCGGCCAGAGAATAGGGGTCTGCCCAGCCTGGGAACGCTTTGCCTGAGCATGGCTGCAGACATCTTGATTCCGGGACTCCTCCAAGAGTATTCTGCACAGGTGAGAGTGTAGAATACAGAAGCTAACAGCTTCTGGGACAGGCCAAATCAACTCATCTTCGGGGACAGGTCCTGTTTTCGGCCTTCATCTTTGGCCAGGAGGGAGGCCCTAATGCCAGATATCTGTGCACCTTCCCTGTAAGAGGAGAGCTTGCCTGCAGAGAGTGCTCTGACCACTGAAACTCAGAAGAGAAATCTAGTCTCCCAGGTCTGCTGATAGAGGCTAGCAGAATCACCTGAGGAAGAAACTCTAACCAGAGACAACTAAATCAACTAACTCCAGAGATTACCAAATGGTGAAAGGTAAACTTAAGAATCTTACTAACAGAAACCAAGACCACTCACCATCACCAGAAACCAGCACTCCCACCTCGCCCAGTCCAGGGCATCCCAACACACCCGAAAAGCTAGACCCGGATTTAAAAGCATATCTCATGATGAAGGTAGAGGACATCAACAAGGACTTTAATAACTCACTCAAAGAAATACAGGGGAACACTCCTAAACAGGTAGAAGATCTTAAAGAGGAAGCACAAAAAATCCCTTAAAGAATTACAGGAAAACAACACCAAACAGGTGATGGAATTGAATAAAACCATGCAAGACCTAAAAAGGGAAGTAGACACAATAAAGAAAATCCAAAGTGAGGCAATGCTGGAGATAGAAACCATAAGAAAGAAATCTGGAACCATAGATGGGAGCATCAGCAACAGAATACAAGAGATGGAAGAGAGAATCTCAGGTGCAGAGGATTCCATAGAGAATATTGGCACAACAATCAAAGAAAAAAAATGCAAAAAGATCCTAACTCAAAACATCCAGGAAATCCAGGACACAATGAGAAGACCAAACCTACGGATAATAGGAGTAGATGAGAATGAAGATTTTCAACTCAAAGGGCCAGCAAATATCTTCAACAAAATAATAGAAGAAAACTTCCCAAACCTAAAGAAAGAGATGCCCATGAACATACAAGAAGCCTACAGAACTCCAAATAGACTGGACCAGAAAAGAAATTCCTCCTGACAAATCATAATCAGAACAACAAATGCACTAAATAAAGATAGAATATTAAAAGCAGTAAGGGAAAAGGGTCAAGTAACATATAAAGGCAGGCCTATCAGAATTACCTCAGATTTTTCAACAGAGGCTATGAAAGCAAGAAGAACTTGGACAGATGTTATACAGACACTAAGAGAACACAAATGACAACCCAGGATACTATACCCAGCCAAACTTTCAATTACCTTAGATGGAGAAACAAAAGTATTCCAGGACAGAAACAAATTCACACATTATCTTTCCACGAATCCAGCCCTTCAAAGGATAATAACAGAAAAAAAAAAAAAAACAATACAAGGATGGAAACCACATCCTAGAAAAAGCAAGAAGGTAATCCCTCAACAAACCTAAAATAAGACAGCCACAAGAACAGAATGCCAACTTTAACAACAACAACAACAACAACAAAAAACAATAGGAAGCAACAATTACTTTTCCTTAATATCTCTTAATATTAATGGACTCAACTCCCCATAAAAAGACATACACTAATAGACTGGCTACACAAACAGGACCCAACATTCTGCTGCTTACAGGAAACACATCTCAGGGAAAAAGATAGACAAAACCTCAGAATGAAAGGCTAGAAAACAATTTTCCAAGCAAATGGTCTGAAGAAACAATCTGGAGTAACCATTCTAATATCTAATAAAATAGACTTCCAAACCAAGGTCATCAAAAAAGACAAGGAGGGGCACTTCATACTCATCAAAGATAAAATCTTCCAAGACGAACACTCAATTCTGAATATCTATGCTCCAAATACAAGGGCAGCCATATTCATTAAAGAAACTTTAGTAAAGCTCAAAGAACACATTGTACCTCACACAATAATAGTGTGGGACTTCAACACACCACTAAAACCAATGGACAGATCATGAAAACAGAAACTAAACAGGGACACAGTGAAACTAACAGAAGATATGAAACACATGGATCTAACAGATATCTACAGAACATTTTATCCTAAAACAAAAGGATATACCTTCTTCTCAGCACGTCATGGTACATTTTCCAAAACTGACCACATAATTGTACACAAAATAAGCCTCAACAGATACAAAAATATTGAAAATGTCCCATGCATTCTATCACATCACCATGGACTAAGGCTGATCTTCAATAACAAAATAAATAATAGAAAGCCAACATTCACCTGGAAACTGAACAACACACTTCTCAATGATACCTTGGTCAAGGATGGAATAAAGAAAGAAATTAAGGACTTTTTGGAGTTTAATGAAAATGAAGCCACAACATACCCAAACCTATGGGACACAATGAAAGCATTCATAAGAGGAAAACTCATAGCTCTGAGTGCCTCCAAAAAGAAACTAGAGAGAGCAAACATTAGCAGCTTGACAACACACCTAAAAGCTCTAGAACAAAAGGAAGCAAATTCACCCAAGAGGAGTAGACAGCAGGAAATAATCAAACTCAGGGGTGAAATCAACCAAGTGAAAACAAGAACAACTATTCAAAGAATCAACCAAACGAGGAGTTGGTTCTTTGAGAAAATCAACAAGATAGACAAACCCTTAGCCAGACTCACTAGAGGGCACAGGGAAAGCATTCTAATTAACAAAATCAGAAATGAAAAGGGAGACATAACAACAAATCCTGAAGAAATCCAAAACACCATCAGATCCTTCTACAAAAGGCTATACTCAACAAAACTGGAGAACCTGGATGAAAGGGACAAGTTTCTAGACAGATACCAGGCACCAAAATTAAATCAAGATCAGGCTAATGATCTAAACATTCCTATATCCCCTAAAGAAATAGAAGCAGTCATTCATAGTCTTCCAAACAAACAAACAAACAAAACAAAACAAAACAAAACAAAACAAAACAAAAAAAAAAACAAAAAACAAAAAACCAGGACCAGATGGGTTTAGTGCAGAGTTCTATCAGACCTTCAAAGAAGATCTAATCCCGGTTCTTCATAAACTATTCCACAAAATAGAAGCAGAAGGTACTCTACCCAACTCATTCTATAAAGCTACAATTACTCTGATACCTAAACCACAAAAGACCCAACAAAGATAGAGAACTTCAGACCAATTTCCCTTATGAATATTGATGCAAATATCCTCAATAAAGTTCTTGCTAACCGAATCCAAGAACACATCAAAACAACCAACCATCCCGACCAAGTAGGTTTCATCACAGGGATGCAGGGATGGTTCAATATACGGAAATCCATCAATGTAATCCAGTATATAAACAAACTCAAAGACAAAAACCACATGATCGTCTTGTTAGATGCGGAGAAAACATTTGACAAAATCCAACACCCATTCCTGATAAAAGTCTTGGAAAGATCAGGAATTCAAGGCCCATACCTAAACATGATAAAAGCAATCTACAGCAAACCAGTAGCCAACATCAAAGTAAATATTGAGAACCTGGAAGCAATCCCACTAAAATCAGGGACTAGACAGGCTGCCCACTTTCTCCCTACCTATTAAGGAGATCAAGGGGATACAAATTGGAAAGGAAGAAGTCAAAATATCCCTTTTTGCAGATGATATGATAGTTTATATAAGTGACCCTAAAATTCCACCAGAGAACTCATAAGCCTGATGTACAGCTTCAATGAAGTAGGTGGATATAAAATTAACTCAAAAAAGTCAATGGTCTTCCTGTACACAAAGGATAAACAAGCTGAGGAAGAAATTAGGGAAATAACACCCTTCTCAATAGTCACAAACAATATAAAATATTGTGTGACTCTAACTAAGGAAGTGAAAGATCTGTATGATAAGAACTTCAAGTCTCTGAAGAAAGAAATTAAAGAAGATCTCAGAAGATGGAAAGATCTCCTATGCTCATGGATTGGCAGGATCAATATAGTAAAAATGGCTGTCTTGCCAAAAGCACTCTCCATATTCAATGCAATCCCCATCAAAATTCCAACGCAATTCTTCAATGAATTAGAAAGGGCAATCTGCAAATTCATCTGGAATAACAAAAAACCTAGGATAGCAAAAACTCTTCTCAAGGATAAAAGAACCTCTGGTGG
Source organism: Mus musculus (assembly GCF_000001635.26). Lineage (NCBI taxonomy): Eukaryota > Metazoa > Chordata > Mammalia > Rodentia > Muridae > Mus > Mus musculus. The sequence continues at coordinate 50,150,160 of NC_000076.6, read as the reverse complement.
AATCACCATGCCTGACCTAAAGCTTTACTACAGAGCAATTGTGATAAAAACTGCATGGTACTGGTATAGTGACAGAAAAGTAGACCAATGGAATAGAATTGAAGACCCAGATATGAACCCACACAGCTATGATCACTTGATCTTTGACAAGGGAGCTAAAACCATCCAGTGGAAAAAAGACAGCATCTTCAACAAATGGTGCTGGCACAACTGCCGGTTATCATGTAGTAGAATGGGAATTGATCTAGTCCTATCTCCTTGTATTATGGTCAATTCTAAGTGGATTAAGGAACTCCACATAAAACCAGAGACACTGAAACTTATTGAGGAGAAAGTAGGGAACACCCTCGAAGATGTGGGTACAGGGGAAAAATTCCTGAATAGAACAGCAATTGCTTGTGCTGTAAGATCGAGAATCAACAAGTGGGACCTAATAAAATTGCAAAGCTTCTGCAAGGGAAAAGACACTGTCAATAAGACAAAAGGGCCACCAACAGATTGGGAAAGGATCTTCACCTATCCTAAATGAGATAGGGGACAATATCCAATATATATAAAGAACTCAAGAAAGTGGACTCCAGAAAATCAAATAACCCCATTAAAAATGGGGCTCAGAGCTAAACAAAGAATTTTCACCTGAGGAACACTGAATGGCTGAGAAGCACCTGAAAAAATGTTCAACATCCTTAATCATCAGGGAAATGCAAATTAAAACCACCTTGAGATTCCACCTCACACTAGTCAGAATGTCTAAGTTCAAAAATTCAGGTGACAGCAGATGCTGGCGAGGATGTGGAGAAAGAGGAACACTCCTCCATTGTTGGTGGGATTGCAAGCTTGTACAACCACTCTGGAAATCAGTCTGGCGGTTCCTCAGAAAATTGGACATAGTACTACTGGAGGATCCCGCAATACCTCTCCTGGGCATATTTCCAGAAGATGTTCCAACTGGTAAGAAGGACACATGATCCACTATGTTCATAGCAGCCTTATTTATAATAGCCAGAAGCTGGAAAGAACCCAGATTCCCCTCAACAGAGGAATGGATACAGAAAATGTGGTACATTTACACAATGGAGTACTACTCAGCTATTAAAAAGAATGAATTTATGAAATTCCTAGGCAAATGGATGGACCTGGAAGGCATCATCCTGAGTGAGGTAACCCAATCACAAAAGATCTTGTACAATATGTATTAACTGATAAGTGTTTATTAAAAGAACCCAGAAATTTAGAATACCTAAGATATAAGATACAATTTGCTAAATGCATGAAACTCAAGAAGAACGAAGACCAAAATGTGGACTCTTTGCCCCTTCTTAGAATTGGGAACACAACTCCCATGGAAGGAGTTACAGAGACAAAGTTTGGAGCTGAGACGAAAAGATGGGCCATCTAGAAACTGCCATATCCGGGGATCCATCCCATAATCAGCTTCAAACACTGACACCATTGCATACACTAGCAAGATTTTGCTGAAAGGACCCAGATATGACTGTCTCTTGTGAGACTATGCAGGGGCTTGGCAAACACAGAAGTGGATGCTCACAGTCAGCTAGTGGATGGATCACAGGGCCCCCAATGGGTGAACTAGGGAAAGTACTCAAGGAGCTGAAGGCTTCTCCAATCCTTAGGTGGAACAACAATATGAACTAACTAATACCCCCCCTGGAGTTCATGTCTCTAGCTGCATATGAATTTGAAGATGGCCTAGTTGGCCATCAGTGGAAAGAGAGGCCCATTGGTCATGCAAACTTTATATGCCTCAGTACAGGGGAACACCAGGGCCAAGAAATGGGAGTGGGTGGGTAGGGGAATAGGTGGGGGAGCGTGTGGGAGACTTTTGGGATAGCATTGGAAATGTATTTGAAATAAATACCCAATAAAAATATGAAAAAAAAGAATTGGAAACCCAGAAATGAACCCATACACATATGGTCACTTGATATTTGACAAAGAACCTAAAACCACCCAGTGGAAAAAAGAAAAGAGTTTTCAACAAATTCTGGATGGCCTGGCAGTCTGCATGTAGAAGAATGCAAATTGATTCATTCTTATTTCTTTACATCCTCTCGAGAGCTAACCCTAAAATATACAAAGAACCCAAGAAATTATACT